>NW_028318528.1:300000-565000 GCF_062004578.1 Staurois parvus
TCTCTGACAGGGAGGAGAACTGTTTGTAAACAAAACAGTTCTTCTCCCCGTCAGCTTGTGCATACTGCTTTGGATGGCTGTGTACAGCACAGCCATGCACACAGTGTGACTACAGTGAAGCACAAACACAGGCCCAATATTAAAGCACACCCAGCACACAGTTAGCCCTTTGATTGCCCCTCATGTTAACACCTTCCTGCCCAGTGCCATTAGTACAGTGTCAGTGCTTTTTCCCCAGTGACACCAAGTCAGTTCTCCCCAGTGTCAGAATGCCCGCCACAGTCCCGCTATAAGTAGCTGATCGTTGTCATTACTAGTAAGAAAAAAAATTCCAGTATCTACACTGCCATTTGTAAATGCTATAACTTTCACGTAAACCAATTAATTTACACGTTTTGGGATTTTTTTATAAGCAAAGACATGTAGCAGAATGCATTTTGGCTTAAATTTATGACGAAATTAGAATTTTCAAAATTTTTTATTGGACATGTTTAATAGCAAAAAGTCAAAAATATTGTTTTTTTTCTCAAAATTGTCGTTTTTTTTATAGCACAAAAAATAAAAACCACACAGGAGATTAAATACCACCAAATAAATCTCCATTTGTAGGAAAAAAAGGATGTAAATTTCATTAGGGTACAGAGTTGCATGATCACGCAATTGTCAGTTAAAGTAAATCAGCGCCGTAACACAAAAACTGGCCTGGTCAGGAAGGGGGGTAAATCCTCTGGAGGGCAAGTGGTTAAAGGTGGAAAACGTTCTGAAATGACTTATTGTTGTCTAACTTTTTTACATCACAGAAATCTTTTTATATCCAATATATATATATGTGTGTGTGTTTGTATATATATATATATATATATATATATATATATATATATGCTCAACAGAAGTCACTCCAAAGATATTCAGTATGTTGTGTCAGAGGCGAGACTCATTGTGAGAATATAATGTTCCAGCTGGGGGATTTCCCCTTCCAACACACTGGTGGTGGGCTAACTTTATGGCTTTCCGGAGCACTATGGGTTTTTCTAGGGAGCACAGGAGTTTGTCTAATTCAAGTTTGAGGTTTCTGACCTGGGATGGTGCCATTTGAACTAAAGGGAAATTTGTTCGCTGGTTTTCCAGCATGTTTGTTCGGCAGAAGGTGGTCTTTCGATGAAATTTCTCTGAAGCAAAAATTGCTTTGCTTCTTGAGCTCGTTACGAATTCAGCTCTTCAGACTTAAGCACATCTGAAAGAGGAGCTTGTATTGGATGGGATGTGCCTAATAAAGTTGACTATGAGACCCAAACTTGGAGTACAGCATCTATTTTCCAAGGATTTGTGTTTGGAGCTATAAGGAGCTAGCACCTGAGGTAGAGAAGCCAGAGCAGGGTCATTTTTTTTATATCAGTAGCATATCTTTTTATACAGCCCCATGATCTTTTTAAGTGAAATTTGTTTGAAAAAAAAAAATTCTATATTTGACCCCTGATTTTGTCAAGTGAAATTTGCTTGAAAAAACTTGTTTTTTTTTTTATTTAGAGGGTATGTTCTTTTTTATATATGTTTTCTGTATTTATGGTAGTTTTGTTTATTTAAGTTAATGTTTGCATTTTTCCCCTTTTTTGTATATTTATTTGATCATTATTAGTGTTCTGTTGCCTTAAACACTCTATTTCCCATTTTTTTCAAACATAAAAAAAGGCTAACAAGGAACTGATTTTTGGCACAAGAACAGGTCCACGAGAGTTTAAAGGATTTTTCGTAACCCTCAGTAGCTATTTAAAGCCAATTGCAACTTTAAAAACCTCTAAAACCACCTTAATTTCCCCATTGACTACAATGCTTTTTAGCAAAATTTCAGAAACAAAAAAAAAGCTCTATATTCCACTCATCCCTTCAACTGAGGTCAGAATGTTTGTTCTGAATTCTGGATCCAAGCCAATGAATTAGCATGAGAGCCAGGCAACAAGGTTTTCAAAAGAAGTCTACTTATTGCTCTAATGGCAGGTATCCTTTAAAGACAAAAGGTATAGTTGATTGCTTGTTATCTGCAGAATTGATACAAAGGAAAGTAGAATGTTTGTTGCCATGAGCTTGGCAATGAAAAAAACAGGATTTTTTTTATTGATGACAAATAGTCTGGCAAGTGCTATTTTCCTAAGACTAGAGCCTTCCCTTGGGACAGGAACAGTTCCAAAGCAACTTGACAATGAAATGTTCAGTACAGATAGTTATTTTAGATTATTTCCCAAGAGTCTCTGCTCTTATAGATGACATCCCTGTTGTTGTCCTTGGGAATTTCCCATTCCCATACTTTCATCCTTGTATTATATATCTCAATTCTGGTGTGAATGGGACTAGCTGTTGGGGATCTATTTAAAACAACAAGTCAACCGTCCCAGATGAGCAAACTGGATAGTCACTCGCTCTTAAAGCCCAACTCAATTTTTCTAGCATCTAAACTTTATAAATAATTTGTAGGGGATTCTATTCTTTGAATGATTTCTCTGACAAGATATATTTGTTGATAACTGTTTCTTCTGTCCTATGATAGAAACTAGAAAACCTGAGTGTAATGGATGCAGTTAAAGGGATAATCCACTTTTTAAAAAAAAGCCCATGAATGCTATTCCAGTTTTAAATTAATCCAATTTAAAAAAATATCCATTTATGCTTCTCCCATCCCTGTAGGCCATTTATGCACAGAGTGAAACCTGCCCCAAATATGTGATATTTTGTACATCTCCATCCTTTCCTTTTTTCTGGGATAAACCATCTGGTAGGACGTGTTTCATCTAGTAGTACACAGGGGTGGACTGACAACTCATGGGGCCCCCGGGCAATAGGGGATCATGGGGCCCCTGTGTCCTTGCCCAAACTCAAAAAAGCCTTGGAAAAAGGTACCAGGGGCATCTCATGGGGCCCCCTACTGACCCCGGGCCTTCGAGCAGTGCCTGAGTTTCCAAATGGTCAGTCCGCCCCTGGTAGTACAGGAGTGAGCACTGTTCTTCAAAACCCCGCTGTGCTTCTGACAGGCAGTAACACACTTCAAGTTTTATTTACTACTACTGGAGAGTACAAAATTTGGTGCAGCTCTGCATAGAAACCAATCACCTTCCAGGTTTTTCTGTCAAAGCTTAATTGAACAAGCTGAAGTTAGCCGCTGATGGGCTGCCATGCACAGCTACACCAGATGTTGCACTCCTTCAGTTTTAGTAAATCAAACCCTTCACGTCTTAAAATGTCTCCACTCTGGATGAAGGAGCAATGGAGACACCTTTGGACAGCAGCATTTTCAGCTTAGGAGGAGGGTAATGTTAGATGCACTAGCAGATTTAGATGAATTTGACAAAAAATAAAGGTGAACTCCAATTAACACTTTATACGTAGTTACAGCAACAGCCTTTCTTTCCTTTTGAGAAAAAGGTTTTGAATGATTAAAAGTTGACCCTTGTAAGCACCCTTTGTCAGCATTAAAAGGTTTGTCCCATCCTCTATCTACCATTTGCTGGACAGCTGCGACTGTTGAAAAGTAAAACAGACTTACTGGCTGGCTCACCAGTGAAAATAAAGGGAAAAAAGACAAAAAAAATAAGCTAATTCAGCCATCACATCTAAAGACTGGTAAGCTGCAATATAATATTTTTTTGTTTTTGGGTTTAATACTGCTTTAACTGCTCATACTAGTTAACATATCTTAAATAAATGAAATATATGAATATGTATAAATGGTTGTAGATCATATAGTACAACATTAACTGACCATGCTCTGCTCACAAAGGCTATAATATGCTGTTATTTACACTGCTCAAAAAAAATGAAAGGAACACTTTGAAAACACATCAGATCTCAATGGGGAAAAAGATCATGCTGGATATCTACAGTCAGGTCCATAAATATTGGGACATGGACACAATTCTAACATTTTTGGCTCTATATACCACCACAATGGATTTGAAATGAAACGAACAAGATGTGCTTTAACTGCAGACTGTCAGTTTTAATTTGAGGGTATTTACATCCAAATCAGGTGAACAGTGTAGGAATTATAACAGTTTGCATATGTACCTCCCACTTGTTTAGGGACCAAAAGTAATGGGACAGAATAATAATCATAAATCAAACTTTCACTTTTTAATACTTGGTTGCAAATCCTTTGCAGTCAATTACAGCCTGAAGTCTGGAACGCATAGACATCACCAGACGCAGGGTTTCATCCCTGGTGATGCTCTGCCAGGCCTCTACTGCAACTGTCTTCAGTTCCTGCTTGTTCTTGGGGCATTTTCCCTTCAGTTTTGTCTTCAGCAAGTGAAATGCATGCTCAATTGGATTCAGGTCAGGTGATTGACTTGGCCATTGCATAACATTCCACTTCTTTCCCTTCAAAAACTCTTTGGTTGCTTTTGCGGTATGCTTTGGGTCATTGTCCATCTGCACTGTGAAGCGGCGTCCAATGAGTTGGCTGAATATGAGCAGATAATATTGCCCGAAACACTTCAGAATTCATCCTGCTGCTTTTGTCAGCAGTCACATCATCAATAAATACAAGAGAAGCAGTTTCATTGGCAGCCATACATGCCCACGCCATGACACTACCACCACCATGCTTCACTGATGAGGTGGTATGCTTAGGATCATGAGCAGTTCCTTTCCTTCTCCATACTCTTCTCTTCCCATCACTCTGGTACAAGTTGATCTTGGTCTCATCTGTCCATAGGATGTTGTTCCAGAACTGTGAAGGCTTTTTTAGATGTCGTTTGGCAAACTCTAATCTGGCCTTCCTGTTTTTGAGGTTCACCAATGGTTTCCATCTTGTGGTGAACCCTCTGTATTCACTCTGGTGAAGTCTTCCCTTGATTGTTGACTTTGACACACATACACCTACCTCCTGGAGGGTGTTCTTGATCTGGCCAACTGTTGTGAAGGGTGTTGTCTTCACCAGGGAAAGAATTCTTTGGTCATCCACCACAGTTGTTTTCCGTGGTCTTCCAGGTCTTTTGGTGTTGCTGAGCTCACCGGTGCGTTCCTTCTTTTTAAGAATGTTCCAAACAGTTGTTTTGGCCACTCCTAATATTTTTGCTATCTCTCTGATGGGTTTGTTTTGTGTTTTCAGCCTAATGATGGCTTGCTTCACTAATAGTGACAGCTCTTTGGATCTCATCTTGAGAGTTGACAGCAACAGATTCCAAATGCAAATAGCACACTTGAAATGAACTCTGGACCTTTTATCTGCTCATTGTAATTGGGATAATGAGGGAATAACACACACCTGCCCATGGAACAGCTGAGAAGCCAATTGTCCCCATTACTTTTGGTCCCTTAACAAGTGGGAGGCACATATGCAAACTGTTGTAATTCCTACACCGTTCACCTGATTTGGATGTAAATATCCTCAAATTAAAGCTGACAGTCTACAGTTAAAGCACATCTTGTTTGTTTCATTTCAAATCCATTGTGGTGGTGTATAGAGCCAAAAATGTTAGAATTGTATCCATGTCCCAATATTTTTGGACCTGACTGTATATTGATATGGACGGGGTAATGTGTTAGGAACGTAAGGATGCCCCATCGTTTGATGGAAATGAAAATGATCAAACTACAGAGGACTGAAATCAAAGACACCTCGAAAATCAAAGTGAAAAAAAGTGCTGGGAGACACATCAAACCTTCTGGCAATGGCACGTATTTTTGTGCCATCCTGGAGGAGTTGGACTGTCTGTGCTACCTCTGTAGGGTCCAGGTATGGCCTCATGCTACCAGTAGTGACACTGACCCTAGCCAAATGCAAAACTAGTGAAAAACAGTCAGAAAAGAGTAGGGAAAAAAATGTCAGTGGCCTCCACCTGTAAAACCATTGTTGTGTTGGGGGTCATCTCATTGTTGGCCATCTAGTGCACCTGTTGTTAATTTCATTAACACCAAAGCAGCTGAAACTGAATAACAACCCCCTCTGCTACTTAACTGACCAGATCAATATCCCGGGAGTTTAACTGACTTGATGCTATACTCTGATTAAAAAGTGTCCCTTTAATTATTTTGAGCAGTGTATAACCAGGTTTTGTTTTCTCAGGAAATAGGCTCAGGAACTCCCCCCTCCTTATACAATTCTTTTATTCCCTTTCCTACCCCCTTCCTACCCATCTCTGAACACTCCCTTGGATCCACCCCTACCCACCTCCCAGTACCACTCCTTATAGAGAATACACAGCTAAGTATTATTTTGTGGTGCTAAGTAATTTGTATGGAATTTGTAATTATAATAAGAAAAGCAATAAATTATACCCCCCTCAGCCAGCTGCAAAAGACCACCCAGTAACAATAGATCCCCCCAGCAACAATGGACCCTGGAAACAAAAAGCACCCCAGCAAAAATAGACCCCAGCTGCAACAACAGATCTCCCAACAGACAGCAGCAACAGACTCTCCAGCAGCCAGCAACAACAGACCCCTCCCTCAACTGTAGGGCCCTTCCAGAAACAATGAATCCCCCACTAGCAACAATAGATCTCATCAGCAACAATAGACCGCCATGCAATAGATCCCCAGTAGCCAGCATTAATACACCCTCCAGCACACCCCAGCATCCCTTGCTATTACATACATTCAGTGCTGGAGGTGCATTCCCTGATGTTCCTGCTAAAAAAAGCCCGGTCTATAACCAATTGTGCCTTCAGTTTTATGCTTTTTGTAAATATTGGCAAGTGGCCTTGTAGGTGTATAAAGACTTATTTTACATTTGTTAACATTTGTATTTAAAATCATGTTTTTTTCTTCTTTAATAGCTACTTTGTATAAAATGTGGGCTTTCTAATTAGATATCGGAGTAGAAGATGCTTTCTATTAGACTTCTATTGGAATTTCTAATTCTCTCTTTCTAATTCTTCTGTGGAGCTGTATGAATAGAAAAAACAAGGATGATGAAAGAAAGTCATCACACTGAATAATTTAGTTCATTGTTTAAATTTGAGCTTAAGTTATTGAGCTCTGTATACATTTTTTTAAGCAATGCAAGTTAGATTAGATTGGCAAACAGGTGAAAAGCAAGTACTAAGCAGGAACTCCTTGCTTCTTATATGCATCCCAAGGTTTAATTGTCAGGTAAGGATGAGCAAATCTGCCTGGTTCGGTTTGTGAAAAGTGTCATGAATCTTGCTTTGCAGCAAACCCCAATGAAATCCAAGGGGAAGGGGAGGGGTGGATCCTGTTATTTAATTCTGACCATTTGTAAAGCTAATATGCAATCCAATTTAAAGGTTATGCAGCAAACCTGTACTGTTTTAGCCAATCTTTGGAACCGGTAGATTTGCTGCAAACCCAAACCTCATCCCTACTTTCAAGGTATGTTTCTAATTGTCCCAAATGTCCCAAATCCAATCGCTGTCCAAATCTTTTAGACTTCACCTCCGCAACATCTCCAAGATACGGCCGTTCCTAACCTCAGAAACCACTAAGCAACTTATTCATTCCCTGTTTAACTCTCACCTTGACTATTGTAACTCCCTCCTCATTGGCCGACCTCATCGCAGGCTATCCCCTCTTCAGCCTATCATGAATACTGCTGCCAGACTCATCCACCTTACTAACCGTTCTGTATCTGCCACCACTCTCTGCCAATCCCTCCACTGGCTTCCCATTGCCCAATGGATAAAATTCAAAACATTAACAAAAACATATAAAGGCATTTATAATTCGACCACAAATTACATCACCAATCTTGTCTCCAAATACCACCCAAACCGTACTCTCCAATCCTCGCACGACCTCCTACTCTCTAGCTCCTTTGTCTCCTCCTCCCATGCTCATCTACAGGACTTCTCCAGAGCTTTCCCCATCCTCTGGAACTCTCTACCCCAATTTATCAGACTATCGCCTACTCTGCTCACTTTTAGGCGCTCTCTGAAAACCTATCTATTCAGGGAAGCCTATCCTGCCCTCAGCTAATAATGGAATCTTCTACTCTTCCAACCAGTCCATCCCCCACAGTTATTACCTTTTTGTACCACTAGCCCCTCCCTCCTAGATTGTAAGCTGCAAGGAGCAGGGCCCTCCTATCCCTCTTGTATTGAACTGTATTGTTGCTGTATTGTCTCCCATTATATTGTAAAGCGCTGAGCAAACTGTTGGCGCTATATAAATCCTGTATAATAATAATAATTGCAAAAATAAGTTGTAAACATATGTATTTGGAAATATATTACAGTAGTTATACAAAGGGGTGAAGAAGGGGATGTGATAAAGGTTCTTTGACAGCCGCTCTAGTTGGACTATTCCATAACTACCATGAGATGCCATTTGTAATATACAACCATCATCAGTATACCTCTAGAAAGGGTTTTATTTTATAGCCAGACATGGACTGGACAGCTCAATTTCAATTGGTGCATATGAAATAGAGAATCTTGGTTTTACAACCTAATTGAAGGAAGACAAGGTGTGGACTGTACAAGAGGCAGCCCTGGTGATGACAATTAGGTATAACTAAGCCAGTGTAAGCATCTCTGAAACGATATTTTGGTGACCTATTAAAAATTCAAGAATTTGGAGGGAAATTTCCTTAGGATTATAAATTGCATTCTAAAGAAAAATGTGGTCTTGCCACAGAGTTAAATTATTATTGGTAGACATCAATGATCCCCAGTTGATGGTTTGTAACTCACAAGAGCCAGATACCTTCCTCCATGCTCGAATAAAGGGATTTTCTTATTTGGTGCTTAGGTAGTTGTACTATTATTCTGAATACCCCAGCTTGTCTTCCACTATTTGATTGCCTGTCCTGATTTTTGTTATGACATCCTGAAAGGCTTGAGAGCATTTCACTGGGGAACTAATGCAACCTTGGGATCATAGTGAGGACTAGACTCAGTATCTGTACACCAAGAAAACCAAAGCTGATAAGACAGATGGTCAACCCTTGCCATATTAAAAATATATATTTAAACATTTGCAGTACTGTACACACCTGTAAACATGAACATAATTATAGATCATTTAATTTATACAGTGGTGAACTAACACTCAAAATCAGGCCCCAGGCTCCATTCATTTCTTAGTCATAATGCTTGTGTTCGGAGGATATTTATTTTATTTAGCTGTGAAGATAAATTCTTAGTTATCTCACTGTTTCAGTTTGTAGATTACAGGTATGTTAAAAATAAAAATTGATTTAAATTTTTGCCCCTACTTAACCTTTTTCAGAAACCTGGAAACACTTTATGATTAGACCAGCAACCCACTTGATCAAAGCAATGACTGGGTCTCAAGGTTACCCAGATCCACCTGCCGAGTTTCTGGCTGGAATAGCGATGTCAACATCTTTATTCTTTAGTATCCAGCAGGCCAGAGCACAATGATGAGCCTGCATAGGAAAAGATAGTCAGTTGTTGGACTATGTTGTGGTGGTTTATGTAAGGATTTATTCTACTTATAAAGGGCGTGTCCCTTTCCCTTAGATGAAATATTACAGTGCCTCCAGCCGTTAAAATACAGCAAATATTTAGTAAACCAATAATTTGGACACCTTGATAATTTGATCACCACTTATTATTATACCTTGAATTCTTTTAGCCAGTATGATTTCGTACCATACACACAAAATTTGCCTTATAATAGATAAATATAAAAATTTATTTATGTACAAAAATTATATATATAATAACACAAAACGCAAAAGACTGGTGATGAATGAATATTAATACACACGGTCAAAGATATATCCTACCAATATCATACACAATAATAATGTTTCTAAATAATGAAATCAATATAACAATCTTCTAAATGATGATAATTATTATTAAAAATTAAATTTATTAATAAATAATAATTTAGAGTATCTCAGAGGTTATATTCTCACAAACCGTGGCCATAGGATTGGAAGAAGATATTCTCTGACAAATTATACTCTAATTATTAATATTTAATAAATTATGAAATATGAGAAATGTATAATATGACACCAAACAATTTTAACAGTAATACAGGATCTCTCTACATATATATAACTACCCAATATAGTTGTGATACACTAAGGTAATTCTATGACTCTACACAACAGAGAAAATAGGCAATGCAAAATTAAATGGACAGTGTCACCACACCCGGAATTCAGACTATGAAACTCTCCCGTGGATTCAGCTGGCAATGGAACGCCTTTAGAATGATGTCACAGGGCAAGTGATAGATATTTAGTATAGTAGATATTCAGAGGTTTAAAAGTTTAGGAGAAAGTTTTTAAAAGTTTGAAAGATGGAAGAGGGGTTATTCAGCAGAGAGGTCTCTTCAGATGTCTTCAGATTTTCTTCTAATGAGGTTTTTCTTTAGTCAGGTTTTTTCTTTTGATGAATTTTTCTTTCTAAAGGTGCATGGGCTTTTATACCAACTAAACCATTGTTCTAAGATACCCTCCCACCAGGCTTCTTGATTGGCTAGTTGAGAAATGTATGTACATAAGCTATTTCTCACCTATCCGCCAGGTGGCGGTCTTGTACCATAGAACAATTTGAGTATTGATGATGACTCATACCTCGGGTGGAACTCAATGTAATTTTAGGTATTAAATATACGTCTTATCCAGATATATAGTTGATCATAGCTATAATGTTCTAAATAAGAACCATGGAATATATGTGTATATTCAGTTATTCTTGTCCCTGAGATACAAGCTTGTGTGAAAGCATCTGTTTCCTGATAAGACATACAACTGATGCTAACTCACAATATATCTTACTTTTCATCATCTCAATACTCAAGTTAGTGATATACAATTCCCATTGCGGAATATTTGGTGGTGTGTGAAACATATTCTTTATAACATCTATAGATACTATGCTTTTGTAGTAATATCTTTGTGGTTAGATACATTCAATTCTTAGTCTTAAAATGTCCTGAATTTAACTTTTAGTCTTAAAAGTGACACATTAAACTGATGTTTGTCCATTGTAAAGATGAGAGTCAACAACCAGGTGTCCTTGTAGTTTGAACAGACCATTTGAAAAGACTGATATCTCACCAGTCTCCTCAAGGGTTGTTTACTCTTCTCAAACGTTACTATAGTTTCATCTATTGTTCACTTGTTGGTGTGGTAATTCAACATTTGAAGGTTTAAAGTCTTATTTGGCTGTCTATTTAACTTTTATATATATGCAGTCTCCCTGACCCCAATATACAAATAGTATTTGTGGACAGTCCAAACAGTCTTATTGTCTTGGAAAAACCTCACTTCACTCATTATGTACATTTCTCTAGCTTGAGGGTCCTTCGACTTTTCAACCAAGACAAGTTAACCCTTAACATACGGCTATGCTGAGTTGCTGTCATATAGGATTATGTCTTGATAAAATCATGTTTTTGAGATGTAATTTCAAAAGGTCCACAACAATGTTCTGTCCCCCTCCAGTACCTCCCTCTGGCTACTGTGAAGATGCTTGTGGCCAGAAGAAGAGGAAGCACAGCTGGAGCTGGATCTCCTGCAGTATGGTAGGTAGGGGGAGTCACGCTGATCTGAAATAATTGCCTCTGTGTTTGATTACTTGTTTGATCCGCGTATAATCCAACCCAGGGGCAGACTGACCATTTGGAAACTCGGGCATTGCCCGAGGGCCCGGGGTCAGTAGGGGGCCCCATGAGATGCCCCTGGTACTTTTTTAATAGGGTTTTTTGAGTTTGGGCAAGGACACAGGGGCCCCATGATCCCCTATTGCCCGGGGGCCCCATGACTTGTCAGTCCGCCCCTGATCCAAGCATTACACATTTGTTGCCTGAATGCTGCCACACTCAGAAAATGTTGCCCCCAATTTCCCTTGTGGCCACATATTGTCACAGTTATTTACTGCCAGCATGTCACAACTGCAAGTTTTCTACCCATAAACTGTCATAATTGCCCACTTGTTGTCCATCATATTGTCACAATTGCCAGTGTATTGCTCACATATTGCCATGATTGCTTGTGAGTTAGCCACATATTGCCACAATCCAATCTGCCTTTCTTCCATTTTGTTACATTTTTGCATGCAGTACTTAGGGTGCCGTCTGTTTTAGGGTTGACTGTGAAAAGTCCTAAAGTGAATCTAAGCCTGGGTTCACATATATGCGGTGCGGTATATCGCATGTGATTCGCACAGGAACCGCACCGCATTCCTGTGCAAATCACATGTGATTTGTGTGCGGGGCGATTAGAGCCGTACATTTTGTATGACTCTAATCACACCGCACCCGCACCAAAAACATGCAGGACCCTTTTTTGGGCCGCACTAGAATCGGATTGCATGGGTATTCACACCTATGTGATCCGATTCTCCACATCGCACTGCAACACCGCTTTCGGGGTGTTGTTAACTTAACATACACACCCGCAGAGGTTCGCATGAATGGGGTGCGATTCTGATGCGGTGCGGAATTCGCACAGAAAACGCTGAGAATTCCACACCGCATCAGTGTGAACCAGAGCTTATTGATATCATTATTCTCCAAAAATATTGCATACACATCCACTACTTAATGGCCATGTAATCTATTTTTCATGAAATAGTTTTTTACTGTAATGTCCCCCATGAGCTCCTGAAACTCTCCCTGTCCCCCCGCCCCCTTCACTTCCTGTTGTTTTGAACCAGCAGTGAACATTAGTTGCAGTCATACTCTATGCACACTACAAATTCCATAGTGCCTATGTAGTATGTACAAAAAAAAAACCTCCCAGTAATGCTATTGCTAGGCTGCAGCTAGAGTGAGCTCTAATGATTTGTAGTGTGACTTCCAGAGACCAACAACCAACAAGTTCACATGAAACTCAGAATGAGCAAGTAAGCAACATGTGTTTTCCATTCTCTTGATACAGGTTATTCACACTTGGTTTATGCTATCTCTGTTCAGTTTTGTATTTGTTCTGACAATCACTTTCTCTGTTTAGTACCTATATGCTAGTAATGGTAACTCTCTATCACAAATGGATGTGCTTTTCCATGTGGCCTGCATTGCCACTATAAAGAAATGAATTATCTGTATAATCTGATCTGTTTAACACATTAAACTCAGAATGCAAGTGAGCAATTTGTGGTTTATGTCTCCTCCTTAAACACAGATACTGCAGTCTGCATCTTTGTCATACCTCGCACCCAGATCACCGATAATCATTTGACACATATCACATTGTCACTAATCCACCTCAGGAGCAAGCAAAACTTCCTCTAAAAAATAAGTTGGATCACAGCAGCAAAAAAAAAAAAAATTTAGAGGAAGCTGAGAGCAATAGAAGACACTTTTCTTAGTTAAAGTGGAAATTAACCCTCACAATCATCATTAAATATTTGAATCCTTATGCTGCTAACATTAGTACTCAGATAGGAGAGTGTATTATATTTACTTGTTAAAAACTTTTTTTTATACATTTCTTCAGCTGCTTCCTGGTTTTCCTATGCCAAAATGATGCCATACATCCCAGGAGTCTTCATGTGTGTTTTTTCCTTTCATCTGGAGGAGGGGAGGAGAACTTTCTCAACAAAGCACACCCTCCTGCCTGCATGCTTAAGCTAAGGGCAGATGGATTCCAGAAAATAAATGCTACTTGAATCATCTGCCCTTACTCAAGATGCCAGCACCTAGAAATGTTAGGGGGTGTTTTTCAAAGTGATTTCTCAAAAGAAAAGCATGGAGACATAGAAAGATGAGTGAGTTTGCATTGAATATTAAAAATGAATTAAAGAGCATTTCCTCTTTGTGGTGTTCAGATACAGTTATTTTTTTTTCAAAATTGTTTTCATTTGTTTTTAGAAAAATATTCTACAAAAGAGAGCCTTTGGGCATTCCCCGGCTCAAAAGAAAATATAACATAAAAGAACAATCCCAACTGTAGCCACAACTCCGATACCCCTTGATCAACGAGGGTAGCAGCTTCCACATGAACAAGGTATGCAATCAGGAGGTAGAAGCTAGGCACTATCATACTGATTAGGCACATATCAAATGTAAGAAATATAAGCAAGAAAATTAGGAGTATAACACAATAAATAATAAAGTCACTTTCAGAAGATTAGCCATCGGCAGCCAACTCATCCTGTACAAAAAAAAAGGAAGTTCCCCTGGTTCCTGACATCCCTCTGTACCACCAGTATTTATTCAAGTAATGACAGCCATGGATCCCCAAGAGTTGCCTTAGCCAGGCCTTTGCATCCACATGAGGCCCATAAGAGCTACATAAGCTTTTATGATTATAAAGTGTATAGCCAGAATGTCTCTTTTGCCACTTCCAGGTGGTGTAGACACGGGTTTAAACCCTGACTTTTTATTTTCTATCTTTGTAACATTGGGAATATTTATGTTCATATCCCGCCCTACAGGCACAATAGAGAGTGGGTGAGTACAGCATGGTGCGGGAAGGAATGACACAGAAGGGTTGATTTAGTTAAACTGGAGAATGCAAAATCTGATGCAACGCTGCATAGAAACCAATCAGGTTTTTTGGCAAAGCTTAACCCTTTCGCTGCCAGAGTCATTTTGGCATTTTTTTGCACACGTGTGTAAAAAAATTATTTCAGGCCTGAAGATTACAAAAACCCTCCAAACATTATACATTTTCTGGAAGCAGACACCCAAGAGTATAGAAAAGTGGTCATTTCAATTTTTTATGGCACACGATATTACCGCAAAGGCTTGGTAAATGCAAAATGTCAGTAAAAAACACACAAAAGTGAATTTTAAGGCAAACAGACGCAACAAATCACCCACATTTTTGGTACAATATAAAAGATGAGATTGCGCCAAGTAAATACACTGCTCAAAAAAATTAAAAGAACACTTTTAAATCAGAGTATAGCCAGGGGCGGACTGACCATTTGGAAACTCGGGCACTGCCCGAGGGCCCGGGGTCAGTAGGGGGCCCCATGAGATGCCCCTGGTACATTTTTCATAGGCTTTTTTGAGTTTGAGCAAGGACACAGGGGCCCCACGATCCCCTATTGCCCGGGGGCCCCATGAGTTGTCAGTCCACCCCTGAGTATAGCATCAACTCAATTAAACTCCTGGGATATTGATCAGGTCAGTTAAGTAGCAGAGGAGGTTATTGAAATTAACAACAGGTGCACTAGATTGGCAACAATGAGATGACCCCCAAAACAGGAATGGTTTTACAGGTGGAGGCCAATGCCATTTTTTTCCCTACTCATCTTTTCTGACTGTTTTTCACTGCTTTTGCATTTGGCTAGGGTCAGTGTCACTACTGGTAGCATGGGGCGATACCTGGAACCTATAAAGGTTGCACAGGCAGTCCAACTCCTCCAGGATGGCGCATCAATAAGTGCCATTGCCAGAAGGTTTGCTGTGTCTCCCAGCACAGTCTCAGGAGCATGGAGGAGATTCCAGGAGACAGGCAGTTACTCTAGAAGAACTGGACAGGGCTGTAGAAGGTCCTCCACCCATCAGCAGGACCGGTATCTGCTCCTTTGTGCAAGGAGGAACAGGATGAGCACTGCCAGAGCCCTACAAAATGATCTCCAGCAGGCCACTGGTGTGAATGTCTCTGACCAAACAATCAGAAACAGACTGCATGAGGGTCTGACATCCTCTAGTGGGCCCTGGGCTCACTTTCCAGCACCATAGAGCTCAATTGGCATTTGTCATTGAACACCAGGATTGGCAGGTCCACCACTGGCGCCCTGTGCTTTTCACATGTGAGAGCAGGTTTACCCTGGGCACATGTGACAGACATGAAAGGGTCTGGAGAAGTTGTGGAAAATGTTATGCTGCCTGTAACATCGTTCAGCATGACCATTTGATGGTGGGTCAGTGGTGGTCTGGGGAGGCATATCCATGGAGGGACGCACAGACCTCTACAGGCTAGACAATGGCACCCTGACTGTCATTAGGTATCGGGATGAAATCCTTGGACCCAATGTCAGACCCTACACTGGTGCAGTGAGTCCTGGGTTCCTGCTGGTGCACAACAATGCCTGGCTTCATGTGGCAATAGTATGCAGGCAGTTCATGGAGGATGAAGGAATTGATACCATTGAATGGTCCCTATGCTCACCTGACATAAATCCAATAGAAGACCTCTGGGATAACATGTTGCAGGTCCATCCAACACCACCAGGTTGCACCTCAGACTGTCAGTGATGCCCTGGCCCAGATCTTGGAGGAAATACCCCAGGACACCATCCGTCATCTCATTAGGAGCATGCCACAACGTTGTCAGGCATGCATGGGGGGACCATACAAACTACTGAGTACTATTCTGAGTTGCTGCAATGAAATTTCAGCAAAATGGACTAGCCTGCTGCATCATTTTTTCACTTTGATTTTCGGGTGTCTTTGAATTCGGTCCTCTGTAGGTTGATAATTTTCATTTCCATCAAACGATAGGGCATCCTTACACTCCTAACACATTACCCAGTCAATATCAGTATAGATATTCAGCATGATATTTTTCCCCATTGAGATCTAATGTGTTTTCAAAGTGCTCCTTTAATTTTTTGAGCAGTGTAGATACCCAACATGCCAAATCTTAAAATTGTGTGCGCCTATGAAATGGCGACAAACTTCAGTACCCTATATTTTCTGTAGGTGGCGCTTCAAAAGCCCCTATAGGTCATCAGTTTAGTGTTACAGAGGAGGTCTTGTGCGAGAATTATTGTTCTTGCTTCGGCGTGTGCAGCGGTATGTAACGTATATCGCAATCATTGTTTTCACGTGTAGGTGCCCGACATGTATGTTTACGTTCATACGTGCGTATATGTGGGGGTGCTCAAAATATTTGTTGATGGGGATGTTATGTACTTGGCTGTAACTTTATTTTTCTGCAATAACATGGCTCCACTGCCTGGCCACGTCATTCATTCACAGAATTCTATGAAAGGGAAACTACAAGTACCAACATCCTTTGTGGTTGTGTGGTTTGTAGTTCTCAATAAACTATCACAGGGCTGTTGAACACTGTAGTGGTTCATTGTCTCTTCTTGTCAGTGTGTATACACTGACAGTCTGCAGGAGTCCATCATGGCACCACCGAACTGCTGATCACGGGTGCAATGCTTTACAACCTCTAGTAAAAATACATCAAATAATAATAAAAATAATTTTTTTTTTTTTTTTTTTTAAAGGTGAATTTATCCTTTAATTAAACAAGCTGAAATTGGCTACCATGCACAGCTGCGCCAGATTTTGCACTCTCCAGTTTTAGTAAATCAACCCTAGAGTACAGTTACAGGAGCAAGAACTTGTATTAAAGGAAAGGCTCAACTGAACAGACAACTCAGCAGGAGAGCACCTCGCTAGGGAAACACTCACAGTTCTGTGTAATTTGGGAACACAGTGGATTCAGATGCACTGACAGCGTCTGTCTCGGAGGAAAGAATGTAGCCTGGCCTGTCTGTACCCAATCGGGAGTCTTCTGCAGAAGGATGGTATGTCCCAAACCTGGCCAGGAACCTCTCACTGCCCCTAGTCACTTTCCCTGTCAGACCTATACGCTTTCCCTCATCTGTCCACTTTCCAAACTGGATGCCAAAACCTGGGAGCAGAGTCTTAAAAAGATCTTGCTGACCCAAGATGGGTTGAGCTCCGGTTGAGCACCGCCTACAGTGGAGGAATCGGACTGCACCTGCCTACAAGGAAGTTAGAGGAAATCCCCCATAGTAGACAGGTGTCCCTAAAACTGGTGTCCCCAAAACTGGTGTCCCCATTGGAATATATCCCATTTCCACTTGCTACCAGGGGCAGACTGACCATTCAAGAACTCGGGCACTGCCCGAGGGCCCGGGGTCAGTAGGGGGCCCCATGAGATGCCTCTGGTACCTTTCATAGGCTTTTTTGGGTGTGGTTTGAGTATGGGCGAGGACACAGGGGGGCCCATGATCTCTGATTGCCCAGGGGCCCCATGAGTTGTCAGTCCGCCCCTGCTTGCTACTGTAGATTGGCTGTAGATTGCCTTGTTCCCAAGACAGATTAATTCCTGTGCATGCTCATGCGCTAGAGTTACATCATCTAAGGCAAGTCAACCAAGATGGCCAAACAGGAACGTGTAAGAAGACTGAGCAAAGATGGATGTCCCGGAGAGGAGCTTGCATTGCTGGAGAGCAGGTAAGTAATGCAGGCATTACAGTAGTTCTACTTTAAACTGATCACATCCACGTACATATCAAAAAGATAACTTGCAAAGTCTATAGATCCCACAAAATCCCCAAGACAAATTTCTATAAGTGTACGTCTGGCGGTAAAGCCAGATATTATAACTTCACGCAGTCTGACAAGCAGGAAAGAAATACAATGGGCAGGTGGCTGCAATATAAACCCAGCTACATAGATTCCTGAGTTATAGTATTTCTCCTGTTTCGGTTTTAAGGTTAGTCGGAAGAATGAGCAGATCAGACGGGCCAAATGTTTCTGATATGTTGTTAGCCTCTGTGACAGACTCCCGGGATTGAGCAGATGAAACCCGCAGAGTCTGGACTGTTAAATCTTGGTTTTTTTCCAAAGTGCTTGGTTTTCTTTCAAAATAAAATCTCGGCAGCAAGAGCAAATCTGTTGGATTTATAGGGAGATTTGTTTCTAAGGCAAAAGACGTGATCTGAGGTTCTAAAAACATTTATGAGCCAGTACAGGTGGCTTGTGCCACTGTATCATGCTGCCCTCTGCTGGAAAGCAGTCAAAATGCAATCATAATATTAATAATAAAAGCCGTTGGTGCATGCAAAGTGCAGTGACCCATAGTAACCAATCAGCAATAATATTTCACTACTATGGCTCCTCCAACTGATGAAAGGTCATATGCGATTAGTTTCTATGGGCTTCTGCAGACCATTGCTCATTGCATTTTGATTTTGGTATGAGTCTGACAGGTTTGGATAACTCCAAGGACCATTTGACTCCGGGTATGGCACTGAGGGCAACTTGCCAGCAATGGAATCTCCAAGGTTCTGTTCACAGTCTCTTTGGCATCACTCCCCCAGTGCCATAACTTGCAAGGAGTCTCTCCCTCCCTGCTCTCTCACTAGCTGTATTGTTTTGGCTTCCATTAGGGAAAGTGGTCACTGCCACTGGTTACACCTCACCAGGGGAAAAAGTAAGTATTAGACCTCATTCACATGGGTGTACCCAGCTGTACACCAGTATGAAGGGCAATCCTTGCCCAAATGGGATGCACAGGCAGTCCAATGCATATCTATGGCATGTAGAGGCTGCCAGACACAGCTGCTGGTTCCGAAGGTAGACAATGTACATTCAGGGAAACGCACCTGCATGGCTGTCAAACTGAAGCATATAACATGTTGGAGAACTGTTGTTGAACTTTTTGTTCATCAGCAGCTGCAGCCACTGATCAGTGTATTCTGACAGTGCCTGGTGCATCTGCCAAAAAAACAACTTCCTCACTAGCCAAAACATTGCAGAGTCTCACCAGTGATGGAGAAGGCATAGAACAGCTCCATACCACTTCAACCCAAGAGAGTGTGCTTTCATGAGGAACAGGAACAATAGGCTTGAAAAATCTGTCTGCCTTACCAATGTTTGGAGATGGCGGAACCCCTCTAAGTGGATATTTACTTGCCACTCGGCTACCCATAAAATCTTTTCCTGCATTGACCTGGTGTTTGCGGGGGGGTTTGCCTGTCCAGGGTCCAGGCAATCACTATTTTGCCACTGGGCATATTTAACCATGCTCCTGTACTTATGACTTTGGTAACATCCCAGGTGCTAACTGCTGATTTAAGGAGATTGTCTACATTTTGGCTTGCTGACCCAAGGGTTGATATGCCATATAGACAGGATATGTCCAAATACTGGATCCTTAATGCACACACAGCTTCTCTACTACCTAGGACATTTCCTAGCTTTTAGGAGGGGACATTTCCAGACAACTGTAGGAGGGGGTCAGGAAAGATTGTGTTGTTACGATTTTGGGGTTGTATTTAATATGTGCAAAAAGAGATCACACAAATGCTTATAAGTACAAAATGTATTAAAAGTAATGAAAGATACAGATAACATAGAAAAGATAACAATAATACTTAACTAAAGATGCTGTTTCTCCATGGAGTCCCAGTCCGCTTTTCTCAGCATGGCCGACCAGATTCAGACACATGCATGATTGCAAGCTCTGGAGACTGAATGTTTCAAGCTACAACTGTAGTATATAGACTTGTGTGTAAGGAATGGACAGTCCCCAGCCAACTCCCCTCGTAAGCAACAATATGACCTTTTTTAGGACTTGGTCAATTTGTAATCACACATTCCTGAAAAGAGGTTTGTGGGCTGGCTTGTCCATATGGTCAGCTTACAATGAAATTCCTATTGTCAGCAAAGATATCCAGAATAACCAGGATATTAGAGGCTTTATTAGATATTTGTGAGGCAAACATTAATAAGGAAATATGTAATATGCAATTTCCCCATCAAAGATTAAAGATTTAAGTTAGCCAAGTGGAGCGTATGGTATAAACTTTAGAACTTGCCTGTGCACAAACTCAGGACCCCTCTACTTATTCATCTTTACAGATCTCCCTTGAGGTAATGCTTCTTCCTACCAATACAACTAAAACCTGCTTCATCAATCCCAAAGGATTTTTGAACAGGGGGACAAGAACAGGAAGCTGCTAGCATGGCTGGCTAAGGAACACTCTGCCTCTGTCACAATCCTTAGGGTTTTATCCAATAACGGTGAAGTCCTCATAGATCCCCATTTAATTAATGACAGTTTTGCATCCAACTATAGGAGCCTTTACAGCGGCACACGGGTGATGTGGGCATATGCAGAGGAGGACTTGCTAGCCTACCTGGCACCTGTTGATCTCCCACGATTGACAGATACCTATAGGGAGAAACTGGATGCCCCAATTACACTTAAGGTGGTACAACTAGTTGTCTCAGCTCTTCAACCTTTGAAAACGTATGGACCAGATGATCTTCCAACTGAATTTTACAAACATTCTTTGACAAGTTGGCTCCACTAGACTCCACTCTCTTCTTCTTCAAGCCAATGATTAAAACACTGCCATCCATGTTGGAGGCAGTGATTGTGGTGATCCTCAAGTATGCTTTTCATACTGGCCGATATCACTCCTTAATGCGGATACCAAAATCTTGACAAAATGTTTGGGTGACCCCCAATAGCCCTGGAGTAATGGTCTTCTTAGATACGGAGAAATCATTTTATTCTGTTATATGGACCTACCTCTGGGCCGTCCTTAGTAATTTTGGCTTTGACCCCAGTTTTATCAATTGGCTGCATTTGCTATACTCGGTCCTTACTGCTAAGGTACCTACCAACAGCACGTTGGCTGCTCCATTTCCTGTATCCAGAAGGATGAGATAGGTCTCTCTCCTTCCCCGGGCCTGTTTGCTTTCACCTTGGAGCCTCTGGCCATTCAACTTCATGCTGCAGACTCGGTGAAGGGGAATGGGGTGAGTGGTAATA
This sequence comes from Staurois parvus, assembly GCF_062004578.1. Lineage (NCBI taxonomy): Eukaryota > Metazoa > Chordata > Amphibia > Anura > Ranidae > Staurois > Staurois parvus. The sequence continues at coordinate 321,386 of NW_028318528.1, forward strand.
AAGACAAATTGTCCTTGCATGCTGATGATATGCTCCGATACAGGGGCGGACTGACCATTTGGAAACTCGGGCATTGCCCGAGGGCCCGAGGTCAGTAGGGGGCCCCGTGAGATGCCCCTGGTACCTTTTCCATAGGCTTTTTTGAGTTTGGGCAAGGACACAGGGGCCCCATGATCCCCTATTGCCCGGGGGCCCCATGAGTTGTCAGTCCACTCCTGCTCCGATATCTTGGCGACATGACTTCCTCAATTAGGGCTGCCCTACAAATAATCAATGAATTTAGCACCTTCTCTGGACCAGTGAGAAACACCCTGCTATGCTGGGTGGATGAGTTTAAATATCCTGGGATTCAAGTGGGTAGTTCCCTGGTGATTTATATGGAGCTGGATCCAATTCCCTTACTTAAAGCGGCGTTCCAGTGAAAATAACAAAAAATAGAAGTCAGCAGCTAAACTGTAGCTGCTGACTTTTAAAAAACGGACACTTACCTTTCCCTTAATCCCACGGTGATCCCCCCCCCCCCCAGTCTCAATGGCCACTCTGTGTTCCTGCTGTCGGTATGTTCAATGTGGGCAATTGGCTGTGACAGCTTGCGGCTTCACAGCCGGGTGCTCTCTGCATGTGTGAGTAGCACTGCGCTTTGTGAATGGCCTCGTAGTCTTCTGGGACCTGTCACGTGTCCCAGAAGACTATGGGGAGGGAGGACGGGAAGACAACTTCCACTTCAGTTTACCTAGGTGGTCGCAGCAGAAGTGGGAGTGAGTACCTGTTAATTTTGGGCACCCGCTCCCCAAAGGTGCCAATCCTTAATGGGGAGCAGAGGATCAATCATAAATGCAGAATTTCCCCTTTTGGGTGGAGCTCTGCTTTAAGCTCTTCTCACAGAGATGTATGTATTGGAAAACACTTCCCCTTACACCAGTTGGCAGGGCTAATCTCGTCAAGATGGTCCACTTACCTAAATAGCTTCACTAGGAATGCACCGATAACAAGTATTTTACCGAGTACTCATGAAAACGCTTGATACCCAAAACCGATACTTTTCAGTGTGATTTGCGTCCATAAAAAATGAATGAGCGAAAATCGCAAAGAATAGCAGGCAATGCAATTCCTTTCCAAATCACATCCAATTTCCCCACCGCTCCTGTGTGAACCCAGGCCTTTCATAGCCTGAGTTCACACAGGAGTGGTGCGAGAAACCTGTCTGCACCAAACTCATGCTGTCACAAAACGAAAAGCCGCTTCACAGGTCTAGGAGTTTGAAATCCCAACAGCTTTGTCTCCTGTCCTTGCAGCGGGCTAAATGGCTTCTAATTGGTCATCACCGTTACGATGTGTGGTTGTGATTTAACCCTCGGTTTGACCCCTAAAATGTTTCTTTTGCGAATTTTGAATGGACTAGTTTTGGGTTGTCATTTTAAATTTTTCCTTTTTTTCTATCTTTTATGACTACATAGAGATTCTTTTAAAGTGAAAGTCACCTAACCCCCCCTACTCTGGCCTCTTCGAATGCTGCTATAGTTAATGCTTTACCACTGTATAAGGTTGATACCACCGCCTCAAGAAGTTTGATAAGACATGGACAACCTGGATAGACCCCTGGGGATCAAGTTGATGCACACATTTGGCCCAGGAAGATAGTACAGCAGAGCAGCTCTTTACTTACTGAATGTTGTGACATTTCTCATTCTACAATTACTTTCTCTTGGGATTACGTGGAGTTTTGCATGAATTGGGCATAAAATGTGCTCTGAACGTCATCTAAGTCACAACAATAGAAGAACACAGTCTGCTGAACATAATACTACACAAACATTAGATGTTGCCATGGTTTAATTGCACATAACATGTAAACATTCACAGTGCAGGGAGGAAAAAGTATGTGAGGCCCTAGCTTAATGACTTCTCCCATAGCTAATTGAAGCCAGGAGTGAGCCAACTTTGACTCCAATCAGTGTGATGATATTGGATGTGTTGCTGACAGCTGTCCTGCCCTTAAAAAACACACACCTGTTTTGGGTTTACTGGTTTCAAGAAGCACTGTCTGATGTGAACCATGCCTCGCAGAAAAGAGCTCTCAGAAGACCTACGATCAAGAATTGTTGACTTGCAGGAAGCTGGAAAGGGTTACAAAAGTACCTCCAAAAGCCTTGATGTTCATGTGTCCACGGTAAGACAGACTGTCTACAAATAGAGAAAGTTTAGCACTGTTGCTACTCTCCCTAGGCGTTGTTGTCCTGTAAAAATGACTGCAAGAGCACAGCGCAGAATGCTGCATGAGGTAAAGAAGAATCCCAGAGTGTCAGCTAAAGACCTACAGAAATCTCTGGCACATGCTAACATTTTTGTTGACACATCTACAATAAGGAAAACATTAAACAAGAATGGAGTACATGGGAGGACACCACGGAGGAAGCCATTGCTGTCCAAAAAGAATATTGCAGCACGTTTGAGGTTTGCAAAAAAGCACCTGGGTGTTCCACAGCACTACTGGCAAAATATACTGTGGACAGATGAAACCAAGATTGAGTTGTTTGGGAAGAACACACAACACTATGTGTGGAGAAAAAAAGGCACAGCACACCAACATCAAAACCTCATCCCCACTGTAAAACATGGCGGAGGGAGCATCATGGTTTGGGGCTGATTTGCTGCCTCAGGGCCTGGACGGATTGTTGTCATTGATGGGAAAATGAATTCCAGAGTTTATCAAGACATTTTGCAGGAAAACGTACGACCATCTGTCCGCCAACTGAAGCTCCGCAGAGGATGGGTGATGCAACAGGACAATGACCCAAAGCATACAAGTCATTCAACAAAACAATGGCTGCAACAGCACAGAATACGCCTTCTGGAGTGGCCCAGTCAGAGTCCTAACCTCAACCCGATTGAAATGCTGTGGCATGACCTTAAGAGAGCGATTCACACCAGACATCCCAAGAATATTGCTACACTGAAACAGTTTTGTGAAGAGGAGTGGTCCAAAATTACTCCAGATCATTGTGCAGGTCTGATCTGCAACTACAGGAAACGTTTGGTTGAGGTTATTGCTGCCAAAGGAGGGTCAACCAGTTATTAAGTCCAAAGGTTCATATACTTTTTCCTCCCTGCACTGTGAATGTTTACATGTTATGTGCAATTAAACCATGGCAACATCTAATGTTTGTGTAGTATTATGTTCAGCAGACTGTGTTCTTCTATTGTTGTGACTTAGATGATGTTCAGAGCACATTTTATGCCCAATTCATGCAAAAATCCCAGTAATCCCAAGGGGTTCACATACTTTTTCTTGCAACTGTATCTCTTCTCCATTCCTTGTTCTCTACCCTCCTTCCCACTCCTCCATCCTCTAACCCCCCCCCCCCTTTTTTTTTAATATTCTCTCTTGTGGGCTGCTTCTTCAGTATTTATATATCTTACGTTTAGACCTGCTTTGTTGTGGTTTTGTATCTTATCATATGTTTAGTATATACGCTGAACTTCTTGGGTATGGCTCGATCCATCAGATTTTGTTTAAGAGCTAAGATGGTCTATAGCTGTATTTTCTATGTTGTCTAATGTACGGTAATATGCTGCATTGCTTATATCTGACTGATTTTTTCCTCAAACTTTTTCTACTTGTATCATCGGGCCATTTAGGATAGCACCACTGGCCAAGTGGGAACAACATAACAAATATTGCACCTTTTCATAATGACATTAAAATAGCAACAATACCAAATAAAATTATAACATATATCATCGAATGCTGCAGCATAATATAAGGAACAGCATGGGGGTCTTACCAATAAACAGATATCAATGGAAAGTCAACTAATTTTCCAGTCCGAGGTTGCGTGCATCTAACATAGAGATGTAGATCCTCCTCTCTGGGCTACACTATATATAATTTTGTCAATGAGCATTGATAACCCAGGCTGAACTTGCAGAACACTCTTTAAAACTATGGCCCACCACCTTATCTGAGTCAGAATTCCTCCAGCACCTGCAAATGTTTCCAGACACACCAACTATAAATGTCCTGCTTCTTTCTGTCAATAATTTGAAAACTTTCCTTAGGCACATAGGGGAAAGCATAATGAGAGTGAGGCATCAGCCATGACCTCACTAGAGGCAAGTAAGCATGCATTAGGCTTACAATGTTATCCACTCAGTGTCCTCCTCCCTCTCAGGTAGGCTCATCTCTGGGCAATCTCCTTCTCTGTCTGAGAGTCTACCAACCAATGTTCCTGTTCAAGTGCACAAGTGACTCCTCTGGAAGCGATGTCCAGCTCATCTCCTACAGTCCACAAATGCAGGCTGTTCAGGGGGTTCATCCTTACCCTCCACAGAGGCATTCTGTATGGTCACTGTGCTAGCCTCATAGTCCCCCTCTTCAGGGTCCCCCAACTCAACCCAAGGACCCCACCAGCTTTAGGGTTGCCAGTTTTGTAGAGGCCCTTGAAGGGATCTCCTCTCTGGCAGTTCCTTATTTCATGGAGATCCATACGTCACAGGCCTCAGCTCTCACCAGTAAACAAAAAGACTCTACAAAGTCCACATCTCACCCAAGGGGACACGACTGGGGTCATTCTGTCACACTCCATACATTGCGATAAAAATTAGTCTGACAACCCCTGCTTACACAGGGTGAGGTTTTTTCGTGAAGCAAACCTCAGGCCAGCATCCAACAACACACTAGGGTTTACTGAACAAATCCACAACCTCTCCGGTTCAGCCCCAGTTGTTTTCCATGGCAGTTCTGCCATCATTGTCTTTGGACAAAAGCACATGTCCACCTGCCAGTTCTATTATGTGTGAGTGTGCCAAACACCACTTCATGCTTTCTCGAACCTTCCAGGATCTCCTGATCGCCCTATACCACTATCTTCTGTTGGGAGGCCAATCTTGCTCACAATGTTACAAATGTTATCAAGCATTCTCCTTGTGATTTCAAGCTAAGGCTTCAAGGGTTCAAACATGCTTCTGGAGCCCATGGGACATGGGGGCTCATGTTACCTGATGTGTGCTCTGTTTGTGGCAACCTTTCAAACTCTCAGGGGGCAGACTACTTTCACACTAGTCACCATAAACACCTGACCAGGTTTATACCATGGACCTTGTTACTCAGGACCCCAACACCATTAACTGTCCTTCATCTTCAGATAATATATTCACTCATGTAGCTGCCTATGGCTAAATGATATCCACTCTCACTCAGGGGCGGACTGACAACTCATAGGGCCCCCGGGTAATAGGGGATCATGGGGCCCCTGTGTCCTTGCCCAAACTCGGAAAAGCCTATGAAAAAGGTACCAGGGGCATCTCATGGGGCCCCCTACTGACCCCAGGCCCTCGGGCAGTGCCCGAGTTTCCAAATGGTCAGTCCGCCCCTGCTCTCACTTTACATGCTGACGCTTTAATATCCATGCTCTATGCATAATGACACATCCAGCCATAAGCCATATTTGTCTTTGTATACTTCAGTGTACCAAAATCTTCTATCATCATATTTGAGTTACCATTCCCTTTAGGTCAGCAGATAATGTAAGGTGCAGTAAACCCATGGTAGGTGGAAGCCCATGTGGGAGAACTGAGAACATGGCACCACTGCTCCACTCATGCATCTTATTTCTCTAAGATTACCCTTTTTGAGGGGATCTGTCAGAAGGGCATTTATAAAACTTCCTGCAAGGAAGGGTCCCAATTAAAGGGAATTAGATTAGTCTCAGCAGCAGCAAACAGGAGGGAGCAGTGAGTCTTCAAGAGACAATGCCAGCAAGGAGGTAAGCATTGCAGTAAAATATAAAAAAAAAAAATGAACAGGTGCCAGGCAATACATTTATCTGACTTTATTAAAGAATATGTAAACCCAACAGGTACTTGTCTGTTAATTCACCGGATTTATTTATTTTTTTATATAATATAATAATAATATATTATTATATATATAATATATATATATATATTTTTATATATATAAAAATATATATATTTTATATATTTAAATAAAACATATAAACAATATATATATATATATATATATATATATATATATATATATATATATATATATATATATATATATAAATAAGTCCGGTGAATTAACAGACAAGTACCACCCAACATTTTACATTCCTTATATGTGCCTGCTGCATCATGCACTTGTATGAAAAAGTATCCTGTTCTCTTTGCATTGCTTTTTTGTGTGAAATCCCTGGTGATCCTGCCACTCCCTCTGCTTTCCTAATTAAAACTGACCACATTAGACAGAACACACCATGGCCAGTTCTCTAACTATGATGGGAGCTCAGCCTACTTTGCTCCAATAATCAGACTTGTCCTGACACCCCCTTCCCCCCTACAAAGCCATTCACTGGGATCTGTGTGCTGCTGTTTATCCTCCCCCAGCTCTTATGCAGCTGAAAACAGGGGGAATGTGATATATAATGTTTTTTCTATATCATTACTGACATTTTTTGCCTTTCATTAATATTTAAACTGAATCAGTTGTTTTACAAGGTGAGGGTTTACAATCACTTTAAGTGAAAAGCAGGTCACAGCTATTGAAACGCAGACTGCATTCAGCTTGCTCTGAATCTGAGACTGAACTGAATCATTGTATGCGTTCTATAAAGCAGTATATACACATGAGAACTACGACGTCTACACTGAGAAGCATAGAGCGGAAAAGAAAATCTAATCTTAGTATATTACATTTTACGATCAACTTAGAAGATCACTTAATTCTGTTCTTGGAACCAAAACTAATTCTCTTTACATGGTAGGAAACACTTTCGTAAATAAGATAATTGGTGTCTTTCTCTTTAAAACTCAACACGGTTTATTGATCACAGCGGAATATTATTCAGGGGAAATAAATATCTACAGACTTTAAACAAGTTATGTCTCACAAGAGCGATGCAATTAAACTAAAATACATTTCCGGAACAGGCAACCCGCCACCCCCCCCATCCCATCTAATTGTCTTACAAATACCACAAGTGAGGATGGCCTTATCAGATCTAAAAGCAATTTTGCCTGTTAGAATGAATATTAGAGGGCAGAGTTTATTTTGATTGATCCGCTGTGGGTAATCTGTCTGTGCTCCCAGCATCACTAATAGAGATAAATTATATCATTCTGCTGCACTTATTCCTGGGTGCTTCATTATCCCACTCCTGTCTGACCGGTGAAGGGCAAGGCTGGATTAAAAAGTGGAAAGGGTTAGCTGTGTGTGGAAGCCAGCCGAGTAGATGGCAATAGCTTGTTTCCCTTGTTAAAGGGAAAGGTGCATTTTTTAAAAATACATTCATTCTGTGCTACTAGAGTGAACCTGAATACAAAAAGTGAATGTTTGCTATTGCAGCACAACCCCTTAGGAGTTGCTGAAGTCCTGCACAGCCAGGCAACACTCATCTTTCCCAGACTTGCATTCTGGAGACAGTAAACAGTCCCTGATCTTGCATAAAATGTAAAATGCAGCGCTGACAAATAGAAGGTGCCAATGATACAAATGCACAAACAATATAGTAAAAATGAAAATGAAATGAAATAAAGTTCTGTGAAGGTGCTCTCTGCGTTCCCAGTGCATATGGTAGAAATGCACACTAACCAGAAGCGTATACAAAATATGCGGTGTGTAATTATCCTGAAGATCCCCCCTCTCTCTGGTCAAAATATGGACTGCAACTGGAGATAATGAGGAAGAAGCGCCCTCCTGTGGTGAAGATGGGATCCAGAAAGCCAGAGATCCCCTTCCAGGGATGTGTAGATAAGAAATCCTTGATGGTAAAAAACGTTCCCCTCTCTGGAGCTGATGGATCACATCAGGGCTCTGAAAATTGAAAAGCTCCTCACAGGAGACCGAGGGAAATACTCATAGTGTAGTATATAAGTTAAATCTTTATTAAAGAAAGTATAGCAGGGATGCAATGAATCGCAGTGTCAGGTAAATAAGAATAACTGACCATCCAATATCTAAGATGGCCGCCGGGCCTCCACGTGGCACCGGCGGCGTGCCGTCACGACATCCTGGGCTCCACCTAATGCATTTCATGCGCACGCACTTCTTCAGAGGTAGAGACGAAGTCCCTGATCTTGGTTTTAAAGTTTTATTGAACTTGGATGGGGTGTATGGGATGCCCAAGGGAACTGCAACTGAGGACAACTCCTTAGCAACTATGTACAAATCTCTGTACAGCAAAAAGAGTTTTCTTCCTTGAGAGCTCTCCAGCCTCTCCTGATGTACCACCTCAGACCCCATATGAATCCTCTCCTCATCCAGCTGTACTGGATGAATCCCTGGGCAAGGGGACTCAGAATCAGTTTCCTTAGATCAAACAGTCCCAGATGGGGGCTATTCAGGTTTCCCACCCGAATGCTCTTTCCCCATATCCGGCTCAGGGGGTGTAAAAGTACTCACTCTCCCTCTGCTCTGAGTTTGTTGGGTTGGTGGCTGCCTTCAGGCCTTCTGCTGGGCTGGCTTCTTCCCCACTGCACAAGTGATCTTCTCTAAGGGGACTGCTGAGGATGAGAGATCCTATTTTCCAGCCTCAGCCTGGATGTAGGCCCCTTCCCACTGTGGCCTCTCCCAAGCACCTGCATCCCAGCCTCTCACTTCATCTTCCAGCTGAACTCTCCTGCTGCTAAGCAGGCTCTGTCACACTTAAAGACTACCCTGGCCCCATGTCAGGCCTCCAGCTTGGGGATTGCCCAGAGTCCCTTAAAGGATAAGTTCACCTTTTAGACAAAAATAATAGGGAGGGGGGGCAGTGGGCGGCAGCGGCTATGGGAACATGGTACATGTTCCGCCCTAAAAATGGGTGAAACATGTAACATGTTCCCAAAGGTGAACTTATCTTTTAGATATGCAGGCCAGATCCTCATCACCCCCACCCACTGAGTTCTAGAGACTTCTCCAAGTCTCTATATCAGGGGGAGGTATCAGGGAACTGACCTGCAGAGCTCTCAGCCCTGACCTAAATTGACCTGGATGACTCACACCCAGGCTGACTCATGCCCAGGCTGCTATTCAGCCTTTCTCACTAAGCTAACTAAACTATTTTGCTCCCCCTGGCTACATAGAGGGGCCCTACACTATATTGAAATTAATATCTAGAAATTATAATTTTGCCTATGCAGTACCTTGAAAATACTACCTTTGGTAGTGAATTCCTCCCAAAAAAAACCAAGCATACTTCACCTTTGGTGCCCAGGCATTCTCTGGCCTCATAGCTGCATATCTGCAGAATAAGATCATCTACAGCACTGCTGACTCTCACTTCTAGTCTCACCAGATTTGTGAGATTTGGTGATGCCACTACTGTGCTACCCATTGTTTTCCTTACTGGACAGGATGTTGTTCCTTGAACATTCTGTGCAATGATCTCCCTATGTGTTTCAACCATTCCATGGATCTGAGCTTTTTGCAGCTCTCTTTTGGCTTCTTGTATGCAGCGCCCTCTTCTAGCTAAGCTGCTGGGTAGTTGATTTATCCCACCTGCTTTTGGGAGAAGTTTCCGGAATGTAGGCGCATCGAGAGTCAAATGAACAGTATGAATATTGACCATGTTCCATCTAATCTCAGAAGGTAGATGGGGAGGTTGTAAATATTTGGGGGAGGCCTACCTAGATTGTTCTCTCTTCTTCAGGGAGGGTTCCAGTTCTCTTGGTGCTGCTGCCCCTGGAGGCTTAGCTCTCCTAAGTCAAGGATTGCTGTCTGCCCTCAACAGGAGTTAGGCTAAGATGAGAACAAAGGACGTCCGATCGGCTGCACTCCAAACAAGGGCCTGGGGAAGACTGGTAAAAAATTAGTGCTGGAGGCACTGTCAGAAGCCCTGGTCTGAAGAAAGATCTTTTATCTCCCTCACTGAGAATCTCCCGGTGGAAGATATGTGGTGTATGGCTCCTTGGACATTGTGAATAAATACATTTTAAAAAGACATTCCCTAGATTGATACTATATTGTTGGTGTGCATGGGACCGGCAGCCTCTGTACTAGCAAGGAAGACCTTGCTACATGTATATTCCTCCACCAGTTATCAGATCACTGGTCAACAGAGTGGTAACCCCAATATTTCGCGTCTGCACTGTTTGTTGGACATAGGCTGACAGAGTCTGAACTAATTGTTCCTTTAGCAGTAGGCTGTCCAGTTATCCCACAATGGGGCTGCCCTGAGAGTGACAGAGCCAGGATAGGCACTAGTACCATAAAAACTTGAGATGCCATGGATAAGCCAACGAAAAGGGCAACAAATTGGTAATGTTGCATGCCCACAGTAAAATATAGGTAGGGTTGATGTGCTGAGAAAAGGTGGATGTTAAAGTAGGCACCCTTGATGCCCACAGAGACCAAAAAAATCCCCCAGTTTAAAGGAAGAATTGAATGACCTGGCAGATTCCATGCTGAATTTTTGAACACAAAAGAACATGTTTAGAATCTTTAAACCCAGAATGGGATGAATGCCGCTATTTGTCTTAAGGATGGTGAAAAGGTTTAAGTAGAAACTCTAGAACCTTTCCTACACTGGGACAGAGGATAGTAGATCCACCCACTTTTTGCTGGGAGGTTGGAAATTTTGAGTTATAATTTGTAGGCTTCGATTTGCACCTGGAGACTCGAGAGAAACAAAAGGAAGTCCTTTTCACTTCTGGAGCTGAAGACTCGCTTGAAGAAACTTTTGCTATAGGTAAAAGCTCCAGATGGTGAGGTATAGATGTATTTGTCAAAAATTTCACCTAGCAGGGCATGCCAAGCAAGGAGGGCCTCTAATCTTTTTTCCACAGGATCCTTGAAAACAGGAACATTCTCAACAGGGACCATTACGTTTTGTTAAGGCAGAAAAATGGCATGGTCCACGACTGGGACTGCTCATTTCTTCCTCCTCAAAAGGGTACTGGTAAGCAAAATACTTTGGAGGTATGTTTTCAGGATGAGACCAGTCAACATACAACACAGGCTATAAGAATAGGATGGTTTAGGTAGGACAAGACTACCTAAACTGGTGACCTTTGACTGGGCTGATGCAGGCTGCTCTAAGGAAAGGCAAGTGTGCATTTCGGCAATAAGAACAGAAATGGTATCCTTACATTTAGGTTAGTTGTCAATGGATTGGGTCTTCTCCAGTTCTGGATGGGGCGTCACCCTCTTCCTACCGCTGACATTCTCCCCATAAATGCAGACATTGGGGCTGATTTACTAAAACTAAGAGTGAAAAATCTGGTGGTTTTGTATAGATACTGATCAGCGTCCAGTTTTTTTTCAAAGCTTAGTTGAGCAAGCTGAAGTTAGAAGCTGACTGGCTTCCATGCACAGCTGCACCAGATTTGAACTCTCCAGTTTTAGTAAATCAACCTATTATGTTTAAGACCTTTTTACTAATAAACAGGAGGAAGGGGTATGCCAGCTAGCAGGATTTTCATCTGTGGGAGATACTACTAAACCCCCAAGCCATTAGCTATGCATGAGCTGGCAAGGCTACTGACAAATTCACCTTGCTACTATGATCCACCATCTGTAGTAAGGGTTTTCCTACAAGACATGCTCAAAACCTGTGCAGCAGTGCAAGCTGGGTTAAGCCTTCTATGGCCAGTCAATGTAGGCAATGGGAGCTTAGAACATCCATAGATTGCTGTGCTGTCACCAAGCAGTGAGGCTGGGAGCAGAAGAGCAACTGGTTCATTCATATATCATCAAAAAAGCCATGTGCTATGTGCTGGGCAGGAGCACTTGCTGTTTCACTTTCCAGTTCAGAGACTAACAGTGACACAGAAAAGGCACCAAATATAGGTGTAAAAGTGAACTGACTGCCCCCACCATCAGATGAACCATGGCCCTGGAAAGCCATTGCACTATGTGTCTAGGTGAATGCCTAATGCAGAATTCAGCATTATTCAGCATTAATGCAGAAGCAACATTACAGGTTAACCCTGCATCTCCAAACCTGGTGGGGTCCGGGAACAGTCCCCCAAGGCTTCAGCCGAGGGTTCAGCTGATCCAGAAAGCTGAAAAAAGGGAGTCTCAGTGTCTATGTAGCAGCATGTAACTTGCTAGAAGTATCACTAAAAGAAAGAGAAAAAATGGTTTTACTTCTATAAGCATAGAGAGAAGACGTCCATTCACCTAAGGACACTAGCAAAAACAGAGGTTTGCTGAAAGTGGGAGGGGTTTTATAAGCTTGGTCCTTACAGCTTTCTTTGCCAGTTTTCATCCACCTAAAGACAGCTACTGTACATAACCCATGGTATACAACTCCTGTGTCCTGCAAAGTACAATTAAGAAAACATCTCTCTGCCAATAAATATCAAATATCACATATTTTTTATTTCAGTAATTATTTTAAAGTGGAACTAAACCCATCAATTTAACTATTCCTCAAAACAGTTTGTGACTGGAGTCACTTTGAGTGGGGGGCCCATGGAATCCAGCTCACTTTGAAGAAGTGGGGAGACTCCTGTCTTAGCTCCCCATATCCCTATTATGTGTAAGTCACCCTGTGCCTTTTAGAGGTAAAGGGTGATCTGTCCTAATATTGGGGTGGGGGGGGGGTTGTTGATTGCACTGTTCAACAGGTAAAAAGTTTTGGGCATAAAATTAGCTAATCTTACATAATTTTGGGGTGCTGAAAACGAAAATGACAATACGTCAATGGCAATACGTCCAGTTCCTCATGGAGAGGGGCTACCAATTCCTAAAGCACCAGAATCCTTCGTGGTTGAGTCAAGTGAGGAAGAACCTGAAGCGTGTAGTCACGTGCAGTTGTAAGAGATAGCCCTTTCCTCGAATACAAGAGAAAAGCCAAGAGAAGCAAAACCGACACAAACTGAAGACAAAACTAGTGAGAATCCTAAGTATTAAAATGATTCAACTTACCTTATGGCTATAATTTTTCTTGGTAATCCTATGCAATATATTATGCCATTTAGGCTTTGTTATGTAGTCAATATCACTTGCTTTATATTTGTGGAAAGACATCTATCTATATAATTATTGTGCATTATGTAGTCATTACGCCTATAGTAGAAAACTTTCCGTTTACAGAAAAACTAGAGCCAATTGACAAATTTCATTGTTATATTTGAACTCAGAATGTGAAATTCATTAAGAAATGGATCCTTTTGTTTCCAAAACTGGCAAAAAAATAAAAATTTGTTGAACAGTGTTGTTTAACGCCATGTGGTTGCATGCCATTGTTCTATTGTGTGTCTTTCTTGGGAGCAAACTATTTTGGGATGTATGTGTTTATGTGTATTATCTTAATGGGGTGGTGTCTCCAGCAGCCCTTCCTCCTGATAGGACTGTCTGCTGGTGTGAAATTTGAATACGTGTGTCTCTTGTTGCTAAGTGTAGATTGCCCCGCCCTGTGTCATTATGCAGGGAGGGGGGATTTTCCCGAGTGTATAAAAAGCCAGTTCGAGTTTCAAATAAAGAGTTCCATGTTCACACAGACTGGTGTCATCTAGTCTTGTATAGTCAGCTGTGGGGTCTGTTGTCGGTCTTCGGATGGGGAAGCGGTAGTCTAACGGAAATACCCAAGCGCAGACTGGGTCGGTTCCGTTACACAGTTCAATTGAAGGCATGCTGTACATGAGAACTGTCACATATGCTTGTGCTCTCAAACTGTCAACACATCAGATGGCTGGTGTCATAACTGATCACATGTGTAGCACCATGGCAACTTTAGATTAAACAGAGGCTAAGATGGCAGCTTCCTTGGCTATAAAGGATTGGAGGCTTTAGTTCTGCTTTAAGGAGGATCCGACTAATTAGTACTTTGTAAATATGATGACATTAGATGTTCAACGGTTTTCCGTTGCCATGAACAATTGTCAGGATCACAGCCAGTGATGGAAACAAGAAGACTATACGTAACCAGTGTAAATGATTCAATAAAATGTAGCATTACCCTCACAGGAGCTGCTTGGTAGATTGGGTTCATTGTTCTTCTGCCTCGACTCTGAGAACAACCTCAGCTCCCCTGACATACCAGGTTAAGCAAATGGATACTGCACAACTACTGGGAGCACAAATATAAATACCCTACACACAGCTAAGGATCAGCATCAAAAAGCAAACAGACTGGTTAGTGGTAAATGATCCCAATATTTTGTCACTGGTAGCAGTGTGCACATAAATACGTAAAGGATTAAGTCAATCACAGTTCACTAGACAATATGTCCATTAGAATATTGAAACGTAGAATGACGTTCTATACAGCTAAATTAGAGTAAACCTGGTAATTCACAAAATCAGTAATATATAATGGCATTAGAAAACAGTAACATCAATGATAATCAATACTGCTATAACTCCTCTGTAACTGTAGGCTATATCCATTTTATAGGGCACTCTATATATGAATGGTAGCAATTAAGTTTATAACTCCCTAAAGAGGTACCTCTTACTATGGACAACAGGCAAAGTTCTTGTGAAGCAGCTATCTGAATGAGCAGTCTTTAGCTCTAGTTCTTAGGCCGGCTAGCGTTGGAGTCCACTCCCAGTAAAATCTGCATGCAGTAAATAATGCTGCTAGTTTGATGGCCAGTCCCTAGATCCTCAGTCTCTGCTAGCAGCAACAGGTTAATGGCAACAGTGTCCTCTGAACAGTCCCAGCAGTCAGGGGCGGACTGACCATTTGGAAACTCGGGCATTGCCCAAGGGCCCGGGGTCAGTAGGGGGCCCCATGAGATGCCCCTGGTACCTTTTTCATAGGCTTTTTTGAGTTTGGGCAAGGACACAGGGGCCCCATGATCCCCTATTGCCCGGGGGCCCCATGAGTTGTCAGTCTGCCCCTGCCAGCAATACAGCAACAGGGGTCCCACTGTTCAGCTGTCAGCTCACTTCTGGATCTGCCTGAAGCAACTCCAGTCCTGCGCAGGGGCGGACTGACCATTTGGAAACTCGGGCACTGCCCGAGGGCCCGGGGTCAGTAGGGGGCCCCATGACATGCCCTTGGTACCTTTTTCATAGGCTTTTCCGAGTTTGGGCAAGGACACAGGGGCCCCATGATCCCCTATTGCTCGGGGGCCCCATGAGTTGTCAGTCCGCCCCTGGTCCTACGTACATGGCTGCGGGTTTGTGGCAGGTGGATGTGAGCACAGGAGCAGCGATGTCCACACCTCAGTCTCCTTGAAGCAAAGAGAAATTTCCTTGGTATTTAGCCTGAGAAAATACAACTCTCTTTTCTTTTTCCAAGCTTCCATTGGGAATTGTAGTCCAATGGTCCAGAGACTGCCATAATAAAGTTTGTTTGCTGAACTTCATCGCCCATGATTCAATGCTGCCAACCATCAAGTCTCTTGAGCTCCTTCTGCTTGCCAGTTCCCCTGGTGGATGGAGGCGAGGTAGTGTTAACCCACTCAGAACGAAAAAATGTGTTTCGTTTCGGATGGATTTGTTAAGTTAACAATTTTGTTTTGTTGCGTTCATTAAATTCGGATGGCTTGTTTTTGTAATTAATTTTGTTTAGTTTTGTTTAATTGTGTTTGTTTTTCAATGGATTAAAATTTTCGGAAGTATTAAAATTTTAATTGAAATGGACAGTCAGTGTTAATAGGAGAATTGAGCGATTTTCTTTCTTGCAAAATAAAAGAAAATCGCACCATCTATGGGCTGTTAATACTCACCTTTCCAGAGGTCCCTTGCCGGCATCATCTCCTGTGTGCCGGGGTTCAGCTGTAATTTTTGGCTGGTAAAGGATGACGTCACTCCTACACATGCGCTGAAGGCTGTCATTTTGGCACTTTATGCTGAGCTGCGCATGGGAAGACAGAGAGTTGGCAGGTATTGGCATTTTATTGCAGGTAAAAGCCTGCCTGCTCGCTGTTTGTTTGGAACTTCAGTTATCTTTAATCTCAGTCAGGGGCGGACTGACAACTCATGGGGCCCCCGGGCAATAGGGGATCATGGGGCCCCTGTGTCCTTGCCCAAACTCAAAAAAGCCTATGAAAAAGGTACCAGGGGCATCTCATGGGGCCCCCTACTGACCCCGAGCCCTCGGCCAGTGCCCGAGTTTCCAAATTGTCAGTCCACCCCTGATCTCAGTGCTCTTGCTGCAATGTTGATTGGAGCAGTGTATAGTGGGGTGTGTGGGGCTGCTAGAAAGCCCGACACAGTGTGTGAGCGAAGTGGTTTGACTCTCCCATGTGCTGACAGCATAGTGTATTTTAACCCTTGCCGCATCATTTATCAGCTAAAAAAAGTAAGTGAAGTACAGCATATGTGTTATTGTAAGTGCAGCGTGACTGCAGTTCAGTAACAAATAAAGACAATTAATTTGGACTTTAAAGCAGTAGTAAATCGCAAAAAAGACTTGAAAAGAAGCCATCCAGCAGAGCATTGTCATGACTCCCCGAGGCTTCCATCTTCACCATGCTATTCTAAACACATAACCCAATCACCATTGTGCAATGAAGTTTGGGATAGTTGTTACTCATTTAAGTTAAAACTCTGAAGATGTTAATTGGCAAATAGCTGGGCAAGAGATGCTAAAATGGCATTATATGTGGGTGACAGATGGCGTTGAAGGCCACCACCCCTATTTAGGGATGGTTGTTTCAGTTGGATGTAGATGGTCTATTATTCTTCCCACATCAGCAGAGGTTTACTTGCACAATCCATAATATACGCATTAGATGATGGTGCTTAATTTGACCCTCAGCTTGGAAGTGAGGAGGTAGTATTTTGGCATCTGTACCACCGATGGGTTTCAGCTTGAGATAGGAAGGTAATGGATGCACTTTGACTTGTAATGAAATAGGGGTTGGTGTGAGCAACCACAACCCATGTCGGGAACCAAGTTGTAAACACACTCAGAAGTGCTGGATACCAATGGCAACCGGATATCTTCAAAAGAGCTAAGTTTTAAGACAGTGGCCACCAGAATGGTATTTGCCTTCTCCTTGGCTGGAGGACCTAGGAGTACCTAAGCTGATTTTCACTTTATTATAAGAATTAAGATTTAGGGTGGCTTTAACAACTACAAAACTAAAAAAAAAAAGCTTTCACCACTATATTTATTAGGTTAACATTGAGCCATTTATTGAACTTTACATTCTTGGGATATATACTTATGTGTTTTAGCTGTTTGCCTTTCATCTCTAAATAGAAGTCTCTAAAATCATTCATTGTTCTCTGCTAATTCCTTTACAATGTCAGCATGAGAGGTTTCTGCATTTTTGCCAGGCTGTTCTAAAACACTAATATTGATTCTAACAACATATTCAGTTTAAAGAATCAGTCCACAAAAAATTGATATTCCAGCTTTTGATAGATGCCAAAAGAGTTGAACCAACCCATTGCTTATACCTCTCAAGGATTTCTGTGCTTGAATTCCCATGTCCCATTCTGTGGCCATCAGGAGGGGGTCTCACTGGTCCTGTTGGAATGACTTTATTCTGTATTTTAGAGAAATGTAACTGAAGCTCCCTGAACACACAAAGGATAAAGTCACGTGGTGAAGTAACATATGCCAAGTACTTCATCCAAAGATACACGGCTTTTGGATTAAATTACCTTCAGAGGACTTGGTTCCAATCCAAGCATCCTACTAGTTTTCTGACGTCATTATCCCAGTCATCCAATCATCTGCTGATCCAGAGGGAACTCCCAGCAGCCAGGAACCATGATAATAATATTTAATAGCTGGAGTCTCCAGGCCAGTTCAGGAGAGCTGCCATCTATGCTGCTAAAACATAGTTTTTATTAAGCATTTAAAAGCCAGCATTATAAAACTCATCATCCAACTTGTGCAGTGTTTTGCTGAAAGAAGTTAATTGATTCCTTAGCCGACATGTTGCACAAAGCAAGTCTATGTCGGAGTGCAGGCACAGAGGCCATAGTGTTTTACTACTAAGTACACTCAAACAGTGCCGCCACTAGAACTCCTGGGGCCCCATACTACCTGCCTGCCCTTTCCCCTTGGGTAGAGATGAGCCCATGGTTTGGTCCAAACCCAGGTCTGGCCTGAACTTTGGCTGTTCAAGCCTTCAACTTTCCACTGTCAGTGGATCCTAAGGAAGCAATCTAGCCAGGCCTAGCAGATTGATATATAAGAAGAGGCCCAGAACTTTAATTATTGGGAGCAACGACATGGAGCATTATTCCACTTGCTCTCAAAAATGACTTATCAGTCCCGTCTATTTCTCTGGCCCCTGATGCAGAACTGATGAGGCCTGGAGAACTTTTATTTAATTGCAGGGAGCCATTTCCCTAGGGATTACTGAGCATGCCCAAAGGTATTTAAAGTCCTCTTTCTGCCCCAAGCGAACTGATGGGCCCCGTGCAGGGGGGGCTGGTTTTACCCCCCTCTCAACGGCCCTGCACCCAAATATTCAGCATGCACATACTGTAAATAATCTGTTAAGAGCAATCTCAAAGACTAAACATTTTGCAGTTGCGCATCCTAATCTAGAAAGAAAAAGGCAATATATTAATCATAGCAAACAATTTAATTATTCTATGAGTCTTGGGAAAAATGTGGTGTAATCCGTTGCTAAGAGCTTTACAGTTTTTTCCTCTATTTGTGACAAATCAGACCAACTAGGTGTAAAGGGCAGAAAAAGCGAAACATTTGTCCTATAATGCCCTCTAGTGGTAATCTTAATAAAAAAAACACATTGTTTTCAAACATAGTTGTCTGCTTGTAAAGTACAATGTAACAATATTGTGATGATATAACACCTAAACTGACACTTAGATAAACTACTTTCCACAATGTAGGATGCCTACATCATCCAAAGCAGGCAAAGATCCTCTGTTTTGCTGTTCTTACTGGACAGCAGGGGCGGACTGACCATTTGAAAACTCAGGCACTGCCCGAGGGCCCGGGGTCAGTAGGGGGCCCCATGAAATGTCCCTGGTACCTTTTTCATAGGCTTTTTTGAGTTTGGGCAAGGACACAGGGGCCCCATGATCCCCTATTGCCCAGGGGCCCCATGAGTTGTCAGTCAGCCCCTGCTGGACAGTATTGATTCTCGATGTTGCTTTGAAATTCCTCACTAAAATCGTAGCCCTGGTTCACATATATGAGGTTTCCCTGTGACTTGTGTTGCATTCATTTGAATGGGCTGCTGTATCCACTGAAAATGCAAGCAAAAGGTCCTTGCACCTTTTTATAAAATGTGGCTGCAGGGAAACTGCATAGTGTATTGAGGTTCACAGTGTGGAAAACCATTAGGATTAATGGTACCCCCACAAGTAGCAGTCCTTTTTTCTGTTTTTGTGGTTGTCGCTGTGGGAACAGTGGTGGTCCTTCAGTGGCAACCACCAACACAAGTGTGAACCAAGCCTAAGACTCAAGATGTGTCAAGTTTGTAATGTACAGCGCTGAGCGAACCATTGGCGCTTTATAAATACTGTATAATAATAATAGTCATTGACACCCTAAAAAACACAAACCAAAATGGCTATAGGGCCGGTTCACACCAGGAATTGCACAGGAATGCGCTGTGCGTTCTGTATTCACATGTGGTGCAGTAACAAATGGCAACCACCCCAACCTATAACTGGCCTTTGCAGCAAGGAGCACATAGAAGGATGACGCATGTTAGGCAGCAACAAAGAAAAATTCCCAGCTCACTTACCAGCCAGCCTGCAACAAACCGAATTGTCCTAACAGTTCATGTTAAAAACAGGGGTTTAGTTTGCACACAGTTGCAAATATATGCATAAGGTGCAGGGCAGCTTCACAGCAACCTAGCGTACTGTAGCCCTAACTCTATGGGTTATGAAAGCCTACAAAATTGGAGCACATATACACTCACCGTCCACTTTATTAGGTACACCTTGCTAGTGCCAAGGAAATCTCCCCCACCATTATACCACCACCACCAGCCTGAACCATTGGTACAAGGCAGGATGGATCCATGCTTTCATGTTGTTTACGCCAGATTCTGACCCTACCATCTGAATGTTGCAGCAATCAGTCTGCCCATTTTCCTATGACCTCTGACATCAACAAGGCATTTTTGTCCACACAACTGACGCTGATTGGATACTTCCTCTTTTTCGGACCCTTCTCTGTAAACCCTAGAGATGGTTGTGTTTGAAAATCCTAATAGATCAGCAGTTTTTGAAATACTCAGACCAGCCCGTCTGGCACCAACAACCATACCACATTCAAGGTCGCTTAAATCCCCTTTCTTCCCCATTCTGATGCTCAGTGTGAACTTCAGTAAGTTGACTTCACCACATCTAGATGCCTAAATGCATTGAGTTTCTGCCATGTGATTGGCTGATTATAATTTGTGTTACCAAGCAATTGAACAGGTGTACCCAATAAAGTGGCCGGTGAATGAATAATAATGGAAAGATTAAGGGCAGGTACAGGGGCGGACTGACAACTCATGGGGCCGCTGGGCAATAAGGGATCATGGGGCCCCTGTGTCCTTGCCCTAACTCAAAAATGCCTATACAAAAGGTACCAGGGGCATCTCATGGGGCCCCCTACTGACCCTGGGCCCTCGGGCAGTGCCCGAGTTTTCAAATGGTCAGTCTGCCACTGGGCAGGTATGCCTGGAGGAAGCCCACCCCTCCTTAAAGGTATAAGGACACACTGGACACCCAGCAATAGCACAATGGCAGCCAAGGTGTCCAGTGCGTTCCCTCACTAATTACCAACAGTACAAACAAATGGCAACTAGCCTATAACTGGCCTTTGCAGCAAGGAGCACAAGGAAGGGCGACGCATGTCAAACAACAAAGAAAAATTCCAAGCTCACTTACCAGCCAGCCATGAGGTGTAGTGCAGTGCAATTTGAGCCCATTCATTTTAAATAGACTGAATCGCATTGTACCATACCAAAAGTAGTGTGTGCTCTACTGTATAAAGTGCACTGCATTTGAGACCTGAATTTGGGGTGTCATTAAGTCAACATTGACAGCCTGCGCAGATCACAACTGAGTTTCCTGAACCACATTACTGGTGTGATCGGGCACATATGCCACACAAAGCATCATACCTAAACATATGTGGATTCCCACGATTCAACTGCTGCATCCAAACAAAATGTTACACATTACAGCAGGGAGGCTTAACCTTTGGAAGATTGAGAGCCATTGGTATTTGAGTGATTGGTAAGATTGAGTGATTTGGTAACCGGTCGTGGGCCACAGTGAAATGAAATGGTTCAGAATTTCGAATTTTATATTTTGAATAGCATTATGAACATTTTCCTCCCGCAGCTGCTGAATGCCGGCAGAAGGGAGAGGCGAAGAAGCCGTCTTTCAATAGTTTCAGGAGGAACATGGAGAGGATCAATTCCTGTATACTGTATGCCTCCCCCACCTCCTCTCCTGTCCAAGTGTAAAACAGAATGTGACAGGGAGGCTGCACAGGGCCCTCCGGAGCATGGGGCTGGGTTGTCATTGCAACCCCCGACGCTACACCAGGGGTTGGGAGTGTGTGGTAAAAGCAAGTCTCAACTATTGAATTTTACCACCCCCCCAAACTGCAAATGTAAATGAGCCCTTATTGTCCTGAGCCCCATATAAGGTTGCTTTCACATTGGCGTGCTGTGGTTTACCCACAATGCAGAGACAGTGCACCTGCGCTTTTCCTGCGGGTTTGCTGCGCTTTGCTATAGACTTTGATTATATCACGCAGCTGTAGTGCACTTCTGAAAGCACACCAAACCCGCAGGATATAACAGAAGTGAATTTCCCTGGTTTGAGGTCGAGGGCCACATCAGAGGGCTCTGAGGCTTGAGCATCCCTGGGTTATAGCAACACCTAATACTGAAAAGGTGTTTGACTCAGTGGACAGGGACTATGAAACATGTTGAAAGGTGCAGTTAGCTTTCCTGCCACTTAAAGGCTCTGTTCCCACTATAGTCTGGTAAAGGGAAAGTTGTAATAAAGTGTTAGCTCATCTTTTAGAGAAAACCCTCCTTTAGAGATGTAATGGGAGGAGATAGTGCCCATATATATACCAGGGTGAGAAGAGCCCAGAGTACATGGGGTATGGGAACAGGACACCCTAGAACCCTATACAGAGCTGATCCTAAGGGGCCCTTTGCTTGGCTGAAGCCCCACATGATGCAGAGCAGTCACCCTGACTCTTTTATGGTCTGTTGTGGGTCGTGAATGGGGTGCTAAAGGCCTTTTAAGCCAGGCTGGGTCCTTTGATATGAGTAGTGGTGGAGCCTGGGACGAGAATGTCATCTTGGACTGTGCCCAGCTAGGCAGAACTATGGAAGGGACATTGGGAAAGACTGGTATACTAATGAAGGAAGCTCAGTACTGTGGACTTATAGTATGTGGAGTGGAATATTTGGGAAGAAGTGGTCCCAACTCTGTAGTGCTCCCAAGTAGTGAAGGGCTTTATGTTCAAGTCAAACGTAAGTTCGACTTGAACATTGGCTGTTCGTGTATAAGGGCATTTGGCAGGCTGTTCACCCACCACATCCCACAATGCACTGAGCCCTGACAGTGCACTGTGATTGGTCAAAGCATGCAACTCACCACAGGTCAGGTGCAATGCTTTGACAGTGCATGATGACATCACAAGGGGGTATTTACGAACTGTCATCGCGGTAAAGCTGTCACATGGCCAACGTTAGGAATGGAGCGTTTTGTTTTTTTTGGGGGGGGTCTGCGATGGAGGCGGGCATCGCGATTGATGTTGGATCTACTTTGCAGGGCCTTTTTTTTTATTTTTGTGTTTATTAAAGGACATGTCAAAGACTGTTTCCTGCCATTTTTACACTACACTTTTTTTTTGTGACTGGGTAGCAGTACTATGTACCGCATTCTTATTCACATCAGGGGAGCCAGGATCTGATTCCGATAAGCCCTCCACCCCATAGACCCCCACAATCACCAGCCAGCGTTGTGGTGAAGAGGCTCTTGTCCCCATCAACATGGAAACAAAGTGCTTTGGGGAGGGAGAAGCCCCCCTGTCCCAAAGCACCCCCTATGTTGAAGACATGTGGCCTGGTATGGTTCAGAAGGGGGGAAAGTGCTCGCCCACCCCCCCCTTTCTTGACCTGCCGGGCTGCATGCTCAGATAAGGGTCTGGTATGGATTTTTGGAGGGACCCCCACACCATTTTTAAAAAAATCCATATCAGACCTGAAGGGCTTGGTATGAATGAGAGGGGGGACCCCACGCCGTTTTTTTAAACATTTTTAATTGTCGGACAATGTCGACAATTCTTTTAAAATTCAGCTATCAGCGGGGAACCCCACTGACAGCTGAAACATTAAATAATGTTTTACTATTAAAATACCGCATGGCTTCATAATGTAACTCATGCTGAGTGTTATCTTACCACATACTCAGATACGGTAAGATACCGCTCAGTAAATTGTCCCTGTTCGAAGTTCATGGTCGAACGTTCGGTAGGTTTGAATGTTTGACCACGAACCGAACAGAGGGGTTGTTCGGCCCATCACTACTCCCAAGCAGAGGAGTTGTTAAGGGGGAAGATGGCTTACCAAATACACTGCCCACAAAAAAAATTTTATTCACTTTTTATTCACAGTATAGCATCAAGTCAATTAAACTCTTGAGATCTTGATCTAGTCATTTAAGTAGTAGAGGGGGTTGTTAATCAGTTTCAGCTGCTTCGGTGGTAATGAAATTAACAACATGTGCACTAGATGGGCGACAATGAGACAACCCCCAAAACAGGAATGGTTTTACAGGTGGCCCTTGGACGTCGTGCACTTTTCCAACATGACAATGATCCAAAACACACATCTAAGGCCACTGTTGCATTTCTGAAGAACAGAGTGAAAGTGATTCTGTGGTCAAGTATGTCTCCTGATTTTAACCCAATCGAACATTTATGGGAGATTCTGAAGAGACAAATTGAGATAAAAAAAATTAAAGGAACACTTCTAAATCAGAGTATAGCATCAAGTCAATCAAACTCCTGGGATATTGATTTGGTCAGTTAAGTAGCAGAGGGGGTTGTTAATCAGTTTCAGCTGCTTTGGTGTTAATGAAATTAACAACAGGTGCACTAGATGGGCAACAATGGGATGACCCCCAAAACAGGAATGGTTTTACAGGTGGAAGCCACTGACATTTTTTTCCCTACTCATCTGTTCTGTTTTTCACTACTTTTGCATTTGGCTAGGGTCAATGTCACTACTGGTAGCATGAGGCAACACCTGGACCCTACAGAGGTTGCACAGGCAGTCCAACTCCTCCAGGATGGCACATCAATACGTGCCATTGCCAGAAGGCTTGCTGTGTCTCCCAGCACAGTCTCAAGAGCATGGAGGAGATTCCAGACAGGCAGTTACTCTAGGAGAGCTGAACAGGGCCGTAGAAGGTCCTTAACTCATCAGCAGGACCGGTATCTGCTCCTTTGTGCAAGGAGGAACAGGATGAGCACTGCCAGAGCCCTACAGAATGACCTCCAGCGGGTCACTGGTGTGAATGTCTCTGACCAAACAATCAGAAAGACTTCATGAGGTTGGCCTGAGGGCCCGACGTCCTCTAGTGGGCCCTGTGCTCACTGCCTGGTACCATAGAGCTCGATTGGCATTTACCATTGAATACCAGAATTGGCAGGTCTGCTACTGGTGCCCTGTGCTTTTCACAGATGAGAGAAGGTTCACCCTGAGCACGTGACAGATGTGAAAGGGTCTGGAGAAGCAGTGGAGAACATTATGCTGCCTGTAACATTGTTCAGTATGACCGTTTTAGTGGTGGGTCAGTGATTGTCTGGGGAGGCATATCCATGGAGGGACGCACAGACCTCTACAGGCTAGACAATGGCACCCTACTATTAGGTATCAGGATGAAATCCTTGGACCCATTGTCAGACCCTACGCTGGTGCAATAGGTCCTGGGTTCCTCCTGGTGCATGACAATTCTCGGCCTCAAGTGGCGAGAGTATGCAGGCAGTTCCTTAAGAATGAAGGAATTGAAACCATTGAATGGCCCCCACGCTCGCCTGACCTAAATCCAACAGAAGACCTCTGGGATATCATGTTTCAGGTCCATCCAACACCACCAGGTTGCACCTCAGACTGTCAGTGATGCCTAGTGATCTAGACAGTGATGTCTAGATCTGAGAGGAAATGCCCCAGGACACCATCCGTCTTCTCATTAGGAGCATGCGCCAACATTGTCAGGCATGCATACAAGCACGTGGGGGGCCATACAAACTACTGAGAACTATTTTGAGTTGCTGCAATGAAATTTCAGCAAAATAGACTAGAGGTGTCTCTGAGATATCATGTTTCGGTCCATCCGACACCGCCAGGTTGCACCTCAGACTGTCCAGCTCAGTCATGCCCTGGTCCAGATCTGGGAGGAAATACCAGAGGACACCATCCGTCATCTCATTAGGAGTATGCCCCAACGTTGCCATACAAACTACCATTTTGAGTTGCTGCAATGAAATTTCAGCAAAATGGACTAGCATCAATTTTTCACTTTGATTTTCAGGGTGTCTTTGAATTTAGTATTCTGTAAGTTGATCATTTCCATTTCCATCAAACGGTGGGGCACCCTTACATTCTAACACATTACCCAGTCCATATCAGTATAGATATCCAGCATGATATTTTTCCCCATTGAGATCTGACCAGGCTGGAGGTCATTTTGTAGGGCTCTGGCAGTGCCTCCCTGCACAACGGAGCAGATACCGGTCCTGCTGATGGTTTAAGGACCTTCTACAGCCCTGTCCAGCTCTCCTAGAGTAACTGCCTGTCTCCTGGAATCTCTTCCATGCTCTTGAGACTGTGCTGGGAGACACAGTAAACCTTTTGGCAATGGCACGTATTGATGTGCTATTCTGGAGGAGTTGGACTGCCTGTGCAACTTTTCTAGGGTCCAGGTATCACCTGTGGCTACCAGTAATGACACTGACCCTAGCCAAATGCAAAAGTAGTGAAAACCAGTCATAAAAGATTAGGAAAAAAAAAAAACGTAAGTGGCCTTCAACTGTAAAAAAAACCATTCGTTTTGGGGGTCGTCCCATTGTTGCCCATCTAGTGCACCTGTTAATTTCATTAACACCAAAGCAGCTGAAACGGATTAACAACCCCCTCTCCTACTTAACAGACCTGATCAATATCCCAGGAGTTTAATTGACTTGCTGCCATACTCTGATTTAAAAGTGTGTTTTTTGAGCAGTGTGTATGTATGTATATATATATATATATATATATATATATATATATATATATATATACACACACACACACACACACACACACACATATACACACACACACATACACACACACACACATATATATATATATACACACACACACATATATATACACATACACACACACTGCTCAGCATAAATGAGTACACCCCTTTTGAAAAGTAAGATTTTAATCAGTATCTCAATTAATGTTTATTCGAACATTTGTTTAGCTCATTACACAGACGTAAGGTTAATAATATAACTTATATTACAAAATCTTCAGTTTTACTCAAATTATTGTTTTGTTCATGATTTGCAAGAACAGTACCAAGTCTTCTAGGTATGGAATAAACAGGTTGGAGATATATTGCTACATCTATCTTTTTCCATTCTTCAAGAATGACCTCCATTAGACCCTGGATACTGGATGGAGTGATGCTCAATTTGTCTCTTCGGAATCCCCCATAGATGTTCGATTGGGTTCAGATCAGGAAACATACTTGGCCACTGAATCACTGTCACCCCGTTCTTCAGAAATGCAACAGTGGCCTTAGATGTGGATTTTGGATTATTGTCATGTTGGAAAAGTGCATGACGACTAAGGGCACGGAGTGATGGTAGCATTTTCTCTTTCAATATAGAGCAGTACATGTGAATTCATGATACCATCAATGAAATACAGCTCCCTGACACCAGCAACACACATGCAGCCCCACAGAAGGACACTGTCACTATCATGTTTCACTGTAGGCACCATGCATTTGTCTTTGTACTTCTCAGCTTTGCTACGTCATGCAGTTTTGAAGCCTTGAGTTCCAAAAACATTTATCTTGGTCTTGTCACTCCAAAGTACATAGTCCCAGTAGTCTTCCTTTTCAGCATGAGCCCTGGCAAATGGAGAGGTTTCCTTCTTGGATGACACCCATGCATGCCATTCCCCTGGAGTGTAGGCCGTATTGTGTCACAAGAAACAATCACCCCAGTTTGGCTTTCTACTCCTTTAGCTGACTGCAGTGAACTTGCATGGCACTTTTCTTAAACCCTTCTCTTCAGATGCTCCTGTTGAGGTGTTAACTTCCGTGGATGGCCTGGATGTCTCTGTGAGATGGTTGCAGTTCCAGTTAAAATCTTGTATCACTTTTGCTACAGTATTGACTTTTGAGTAAAGCTTTGCTGATCTCCTTGTAGCCTTCTCCTTTCTTGTGTAAAGAAATTATTTTCTGTTTCAGGCCTTGTGACATCTTTCTTCCATGTGGTGCCATTGCTGACAGCATAAAATGGGAAGGGGTTTTCTTTGTTAAGTAACACCCTTTTATAATCGACTGTCTGTTGGACACCTGTTTAATGAACAAGTAGACTCACCTGTGGTTGAATGCCTGGTAATTAGGATTTTCTTGTCTAAAACGTAGCTTTGCTCCTAAAACTGGCCATATATTATACAATTTTCTTGGACTTTTGGTTTAGATTTACCAAAACCCATATAATAGGTCAGACCTAACAACACTTTCAATTGTATCCAATTAGGCAGGCTCTTGCACTACATAGTTGACGGTAAATCTAAAGGAAATTCGGCAGAAATTGGACAAAAAAGTGTATAGTGTACGGCCAGCCTAAGACTTTCATTGGTGTGTATTCATTTTTGCAACATGGTCTTGAATGAATGTTAGGAAAAATACTTTTTTGTGTGCAAATTCACAAATCTTGTTTTCAATCAATGGCTGGCATTTGTGTGAGTATTTTCTAGTATAGTGTCCCATAGTAAATGTTGATTTTGAAAGGAAAATAAAGGTCTTCTGACAAATCTGTTGGGGAGTATTAATTTATGCTGAGCTTTCTCTCTCTCTCTCTTTTTTTCCCCATAAAAGTTCAGACATGACACAGTGAAAGGACATGTTTAATGCACATCTTAGGCAGTTGAAAAACACAAGGTGCAGGTAGGAAGGTTTGTAATGCTTTCAAAGTATTAAGATGTGTAGTGGATTTCTTTTAAAAGTGAACCTGTGCATCAAGGCTATTTTAATACTTCTGTGTTTCCATTAAAATGATTGTAAATGCATGTCAACACACTATAGCATATGTTTTTATGTATTTCCATTCATTTCAATGAAAAACAAATTGCCAAGTGGGATTGGGGACAGAAGCAGTTGGATAACTCGGGGAACATTAACGACACAATTCACAAAAGGTACTCTGAAAGTGGCGATTCAAGAAACTAGATATATACTCCAGACATGATGGTATAGGAACTGACCTTACTTAAAGGATAAATTCACCTTTGGAACATGTTACTTTTCACCCAATTTTAGGGTGGAACATGTAACATGTTCCCATAACCGCAGCCATGCCCGCCACCCTCCTCTGACAGTATGGGGAGAAGTTTCCCCGTACTGTCAGATTTGAAAACAGTGTGGCCATGCAGGCCTCTGCCTACACAGCCACATCACTCAGAGTTCTGTGAATGAGTTCCTACAAGTCCCAGCAGCCTTAGCGGCTGTTGGCTTGTAGTTTTCAAATAACTACCACGGCGCTGTGGAGCACCATGGTAGTTCCTTCAAGCTTCCTCTCAGAATATCTGCTTGGCCGTACATCCCATACAGCAAGCAGATATTGACAGGTCTGCAGGAGACCTGCATGGCATCAACAATCTACTGATCGCTGGTGCAATGCTTTACAGGCTCTTCGGACAAAAATAATAAATGCACATTTTTTTAACTGCAAAAAAAATGTGTATTTATTATTTTTGTCCAAAAGGTGAATTTATCTTTTAATATAATGTCCACTGTAATCTTGAACCATTGTTGGTGTTGAGACCAAGACAAAGAATACTTGTGTTGTGGACCTGTCCTGAGATCCAACGATTTTTGGGAAGTGGTACAAAAGACAGCAGTTAAGGTCTCCACTCTCCCAGTGGTGTCAACCACACCCGAGCAATACCTCCTGCATCTCTCTCCTCATCAAGAGTAGATCCCTGGCTATGCATAACATTAATGCAGCCAGGATGTGCATCCCAATGCATTGGCGCTCTAAAGTTACCCCCTCTGTTAGAGTATGGCTCCTCAGAATCTAATGTATTGCTGGGATGCAGGAATTGGTTTGTACTGCACTGGATAGCTTCTCCAAATTTGTGAGCACAATGGCCTGCTGGACACTTTCAAATGGCCCCTTTTTATCAACTACTGACCAAAAACACAGGGTGTGAGGCTTTTATAGTTTTTCAGACCTGAACTTATAGTTTCACCATCATTCTTCCGGTAAAATGGATATTAAAGTACATTTATAATTTACAGTAGAGGAGGTTGCTCTTGTTTTGATTCGTGACCAGGCCCTTAGCGATATCTGGACTATCCCCATTTCTTTGCGCTCCTTTTTTCCTTTTCTTCTTCTCGGGTCTACCCTTTAGTCCTCCGGAGAATGCAGATTTAATATGGGCCTTGCCTCATACACTAATGGATTGTCTGATATGTAACATGACGTGACAGGCCTCTCAGATCTAGGTTCCTATTCTTCCTTGTACAGGGCCTTCCACTCCCAGTACGTTAGATGACCTACCCCTGCTCCTGTAACTAGATGTTTAATCTCAGTGGCCAGCCTCTGGGATCTGTTGGGACAGCTGACCCTTCCCAGCTTGGTGGTGGTATCCTACTGTCAACACTGGCTTCTGTTTGGCATATTTGCTGTTTACGTATTGATCTGTTACATTTTTGATTTAATGTTTCCTTTGTACATTCTGCACATCCTGAAATATGCTATGGTTTTATTTTTAATTTTTGGGCTTTGTTACCATCAGTATGATTTGACTGTTCCTTGAATGCTAAAGCTATAGTAAAGTCCACTTTGTGATTTTTACCAACAGGTAAGCTTTTAATAAAACTTACCTGTAGGTAGAATGAACATCTCCTAAACGTGCACCATTTAGGAAATATTTGCTGTTTTTGGCAGACTATGAAGGAAGGGCATAACTGTGCCAATGCTTTAGAGCACTGTGCTGTGGCCCATGACTCCTGTGTGCAACCCCAGAAGGAAGACCACGGGAAGATGGAAGCCCTGTCATATTAGCACATAATACTGCCTTGCAGGGGGTTTGCTTATTTATATCATTTGAGTTTACTACCGCTTTAAAGCTCTTATGAGAAGAAAAAAGGCATTACCTAAAAATGGACAATCCTAAATACTTCCCAAGTTTTTTGTTTTATCCTGACAGGTAAGACATGTTTCAGTGATAATTCTCTTTCAGTGGCTGGAAAGTGGTGGAGAAAAAAACATACACTGGTTACTTGTACACACACCACGCTTTT
Organism: Staurois parvus; assembly: GCF_062004578.1. Lineage (NCBI taxonomy): Eukaryota > Metazoa > Chordata > Amphibia > Anura > Ranidae > Staurois > Staurois parvus. The sequence continues at coordinate 351,777 of NW_028318528.1, forward strand.
ATTTTGATTCAGGTCATCGCAACAAAACCAGTTAAAAAAAAACAAAAAGATAAAATAAAAAAATGTTTTAAACCACAGATGAACAAGAACCAAATCGCCAAGTGGATTTAATAAATATGTTGTATAGGATATATGTGGAAGAACTTTACAAATGTTTGCATTAACCCTGGCATGTACATCTACTGTGTAGCCATAAACGCACAGCCAATGGAAGAGCCCATCAAAGAGATGGAGGCAGAGACATGCAAGCAGCAGGTAAAAGGCCTAAAAATAATCATTCTTGGCTCAGAGTTCCATTTATGAGAGATTTAGTGAATATTAAACTCTAGCAAAGTTTTAGCACTCTCAATTACATTATAAAAGAGAGCTATTTTAAAAAAAAAAACCTGACAACTTAGTTTTGTATGGCAGGCAAGAACTTCCTAATTAAAGAAATTAAAATGACAAAGGAAATGTGCAGTGACTCATTACAACCATTTTCACTTTACTCGGGTCAGATTCAAAATAAGTTGGATTGGTTGCTACTGGCAGCAGCACACAGCTCTTTTTAATTAATTAACCTTTGGGGCAGTTGCACTTATATCATAGGTTCCCCCTCAGTTGAAGTTAGTAACTAGCATTTTCAGAATGTCAGCAATAATGGTCACCATATATCCTTTCAAGCAGAGCTCCAGTCAAAAATTTAAATATATTAGGGAAGAGATTGGTTAATATTGTTGTCTATAACCCTGTAAGGGAGATTCATACTCATTTAACTGCTATGGCATTAGAAAAAAAAAAAAGAATTAATTACAGCACATATGTCTGTCTGTCATAGTTGGTCATATCCAACTGGACTTGTTCTGTAATGTTGAAGATGTTTCACAGCTTATCTAAATCACTTCTTTTCCAACAAAAAATGCTATGAAGAGTCTTCAAAATTACAGAACAAATCCAGCTGAATGTGACTACTAGCTAGTTAAAGCAAACTTACATTAGCAGAAGAGGAAAGAGTATTTTTTTCTGTACACGTCTGTTGAGAAATCTCTGACACAGGGATGCAGCCAGCAATAAACACTTAACGGGTTTGAAACCTTCCCTACGCTATGCAAAATGTAAAAAAACGTTTTTGCTGAAGAGCACCTTAAAGATGTCTCATTAGGAATAAAACCTTAACTATACTTCTGATTTGTCAAAAGAAATGCTAAACAGTTGTCCAGAAAAAAAATAAATAACTTTACGTCTGCTGGAACTGCTTTCAAACTCCTCCCCTACATGAAGCCAGATTTGTGGGTATTCCTATTGTGAATGTCAATGGCTACCTTCCCCTTGGCTGTAAGCACACCAGAAATTAGTACAGTGTATGCGTTTTAGAGTCATGTTATGTTCAACAGAGAATTGTGCTAGCATGGCCCTCTCTCCCTGCTTGATTTACTGGGCTGGTCTCAGGAAAGGTCCTGTAACTGGGGAGGAGTCCTGTTAACCCTTTGAGGACCGTAAGATTTTGGAACGCCAAAAGAATAATTTTTTTGTTTTTAAAGTTCGTACGCTTCAGTTGCTGTAACTAAGCCATTTCATGAAATCATTGGCAAAAAGCTAGATCCATTTGTTGTTTGTTAAGAACTAATATTTTGACTCAAACCAAAAAAAAAAAAAAAAAAAAGAGTTTTAAGTTCTTAATCAGATGATACACGCAATTAAAAACATGGGACAAATACGTCCCTTGGTCCTCAAAGGGTTAAGCACAAGTAACTAAGTATTTGTCTCCTTCTGAAAAGACTGGTCAAACAGTGAGGAGAAGGAAGCACAGTCGACCATGCTAGCCCAGCATCTACAACACCTATCAAAACAGGACAAAGTGCTATATGCACTTTATCCCCTTGGGACTGGAGGAACAGAATGTTTCTGGTGATGCTTCTTTAACTTTACAGTCCAAAAGTTCCAACACAGTTTTCCTCCATCAGTCTTGCTGACCCTGCTGACTTTGGCCCTTCTACTGTATGGAAATTCTCTTCCGTAAAGATATTTGGGTGCTCATGCATTTACTTTAATGGAAGAGGCACAATCAGAGAAAGGAAACTGATGGGAATCTTTGCAGAAGAACTTTATAAATTACTTAAAATTGAATTCCAGAAGACAGTTTAACACTCCAGTTATGGACGGTTTTACCAGGCAGAGGATTTGTAAATCTGTTTAGCCATTTATGAATAACACACCCCTGCTACACTGCAGAGCCAATATTCTGACACTGCCACTTTCCTACTTCTCGTGTCGCCTTTCTGTAAAACGGGCCATGAATCTAAATCATCACACCACCAATTCACTGTCCAACAACCAAACAGGAAACAGAGGTCAATGCAAAGCAGAATCAGGCAATGATGGTGAAACTTGGTATATTTATAATTGTGTCATTAGCTCTGAGCGAGTTTATTTCTGGAAAGAAACTTTTGTTTAGTGTATAAAAGACTACACTATGCTATGTTCTTTACATGTGCACCACCCATAGCACTAGCAGGGATTATAGCTGCACCAGATCCTAGTGCAAATCCAGTTCAGTACACTAATCAGCCCCAAAAATATTTTGAACAGCAAAAAGGCATTTTTTTTTTCTATTTTTAAAAGTGAGTTCAGAGTGCTCTACACTCAGTTAGGCTAGGTTCACATCTGTGCGGGTGGTGCCGCTGTGGATCTGCACAAAAATCCATGCAGCCGCACCACCCGCACAGAGAAATGCAGACCTGTGGGCGGGTGCCATTAGTTCTAATGCGGGCTTAGTTCCCGTGCGGGCTGCGTTTTCGGAAGAAGAGCAGGGACTTCACTGCATGTCACGGGGAACGGGAGTCGATTCAAATGAATGGGCTCTCATGCCCATGCAAAATGCGGCCCGTACGGCCGCATATATGTGAACTGGGGCTTAGTCTCCCACAACAAACACATCAGTTGACTCCCAAAGACTTTGATGGGCAAACATTTACTGCAGCAGCACTGGAAGCGTTGGCTGTTGACCTTTAGAACAGCAGATCAGCAAAACTATGCCACAAGGCCTTACCTTCCACACAAGCTGGACCTGATCCACCTTCGTATACCCCTTAAGTATTCCTTTACCATTAACGCCCAACTCCAGAACACTGTTTTGTTTTTTATGATTTATTGGGGGGGGGGGGATCAGAATAGTCATTAGCAGCCATCAGAGATCAACTCACTTTCTGAGCTAGGACACCAGACAAAATATGAGTGTAGTGGGTGTCACCGAAACAGAATGGCAGATGACTAAAAACCATTTGACACAGGTTCTAATCCCTTCCCTAAATTAAAGAAAAATGATATTACTGTCTGTCCACATTAAAGACATCACCCATTTCTTCCTCTCCATTTCACTAGGGAACAAGGAGAACCGTCTCTCAGCAGATGACCAGAGTGCATTCCTCAAATAAAGGAACAATGCCTGCCTTACTTTCTCCTTTAGTCACTTTGAGTAAATAAAGTAGTAGTTGTATCTGAGTAGATCTATGCTGGGTTTACGGTCCTTGGCTTTCCGGTTAGGTTCCAATGTCAGTTGGTTACGCCATGTAGTTCTTTGAGCAGGCAGATATAAATGAATATATGGCAGTTTACATCCACTTACCTCCGAGTTCATTCTTAGTTTTTCAGGACCTAAACATGATGGATCAGAGGTAACCTGATGTAAACAGATGCAAGTCTGCCTGCCCATAGACCTAGCATGGGCCTTTTAAGCTCACACAACAAAACACTGAATAGACACGAATGTCTAGATGTAATAGTGACATACTTTCTGCCCAGTTACGTGAACGATTACCCTAATGGACTGGATGGCACTTGTCTAAAAAGGACCCTTAAACATACAATTATGAAAGATAGTTACAGGATGTGAGGTCAGTCGTAACCAAGCAAGGGTATATGAAAATTTGGAACACTTTTTACCTAAAAATCCCACTTATAATATCATCACCACATCTCGGTCCCGTGGTGTGTCCCCCACAGCCTATTTCACTGGCCATCCTGTATTCCAAGAGGTTGGCATCTTCAGTGTGGACACCCGGATGTGACAGCTTGCGGCTTCACAGACGGTACCCACTGAGCATGCACGAGTAGTGATGCACTTCATGAATGATCATGATCCTTTAGTCTTCTGGCACCTGTCACGTGTCCCAAAAGACTACAGGGAGGGAGGACACCTTCCGTTTCTGATTGCCTAGGCGATCAGACTGGAAGTGGGAGCGGGTACCTGTCAACCCCCCCCTTCCCGCCTACCAAAGGTGCCAATCCTTAATGGGGAGCGGGGCAGCAGTACTTAAAGCGGAACTTCCCCTTTCGGATGGAGCTTCGCTTTAAAGCAAACCTCCAGCCATGACAAAACATACACACTTCCATCGTATAATGGTCGATTCCAGGTGCCTGTGTTTCATCAATTTTCCTATACAAAAACCTGGGCCCTCAGAATTCCAAGGAGCGCACAGCAGATATCACAGTCAATACCATAGCTCCTCCTTTATGTCCTTCAGCCCATCACTAGAACATGCAGCCTAAAGCTAGCCATGGATGCTTCAGATCTCATCTAAGCGCAGGCTGATTGTATCCAAATTGATCCACTGATTTTTAGCATGCAATTGCCAGTGGATATAGCTGCTAGCAATAATCACTGTGTTCTCCCGGCAGGGAGGGCTTCTCGTCCAGAGATTACAATAGCTCTGAAGAAGAGATTCCCCCCATCAACACTGACTGTGTTGATAGAGAAATCAAGCGATTTTCAGGTTGCAGGAAAGGAAAAAAAACATCATCTATGGCCTATTAGCAACTTGCACGGTATGGGATGAGGAGGAGGTGCAAGGTCAACAATCGCACAGCAGTGGACAGCACGATTCAAGGAAGTCGAGGTATTATATAGACAACCAAACTAGGCATGCAGAAGCCAGTAGACAACATACAATGTACATTTGTTTACTTCATTTTGTCCAAAAGTTCTTTAGATTTCATGGAAAGGAAACCTATGACAACCTGCACAAACCATTTAGCAAATCAGGTAAATCTGCAAATTTTTAGATTCACCTAAACATACAGTGATAGATTTGACCAATCATGTAACTTAGTTGTTCCTGAATTATGTGAATCTCTACAAAACAGACAGATCTACAAGCAATAGTCAGGCAGCCCAAATCAATCACCAACACACACTGCCCCAATGGTTTCTGTTTGAGATGGACGGCCTTTGCCTTTCATAGCAATGGATGCAACAGGAAGAAGAGCATCCTGCTGTTACGAGTGAAGCGGAGTGCAGTTGTATGCAGTGGGACCTCTCCATGTCACTAAATTGAAGATCTAAAGCAATAGCCATTTCTAGATAGAAGTGGAAACACTTTATAAAACGGTGTCCAAAGCTTACATACTGAGCCTGGTTTATGAACACCACAGTATGCATAAACAGAGCTGCTGCCCACAGCAATCATATTCACATTGTGTTCTTGATATTTCTAGTGCAGATTTTTCCCCACACAGAAGGTTACTGGTGGCTATGAGTAATACGATTAATATTTAGCACAAGTTCGTTAATTAGGGCTGATAAAATCCAACCACCATCCAACTACGACTTAAGCCAACTGCCAATGTTTTTATACAGATCACTTTAGCCCACACTATGGCAGAACACATGCTGACAATCCGCACATTTTATTTTAAAACGAAGCCTATAAAAGACAGAGGCCCATCTGTCATCAATGCGTAAAATGGAAAGTCTTATTTTGCAGGCTGAAGTAACGAGTGTGAAAGCAACTGATTGATTCATTCCAATCCAGTATCTCATAAATATTAGAAGAGGTGCCAGCTACTCCTTAATGGAATCTTAATCTGCAAAAAAAGCTCAGTGGGGAAATTCAAAACTGTACAGTGATGACTAAATAGGATCATTCCTAGGAGTGCTCACAGGCCGATGGAATGACTGCTCTAATACGGAACCCATTAACATGCACAGTTAAAGGATGCAGCTCAATGCCAGAACCTCGCAACTAGCCACTAATAGCCCAAATCCAGCAGAATCGGGAACAGATGCTTAATACATTATGGTAGAAGCAAAAGCCACAACTGGCATTCAGGATAAGCAGCTAAGCCATTTCTATTGGAAGAGGTATTAACAACAGGATAAATGGTAACAACATATTCCTACATTTTAGGGCCTATACTCAATAAGGTTCCTCACTGCTCATGGCCCCATCTGAAAGCTATGACTTTTACTGGGGATACTGGGCATCTCTTGTGGTCCCTGCTAAAGTTGAACTAGTTTATAACAAGTTCCTGACATGTCCAACTTGAGTGCTTGTTATAAATTGAAACTTTTTTTTTCAATGCCAAATGTCTCACATGCATGCAGGAACATTGCAAAATTTAGACCAATAATAAGCTGCAGATATCACATACACTGGGTAAGTACCTGATCAACATGATAAACTCCCCCAGAGTCACAAATAAAAAAAATAAAGACCATTAATCCATGTTAATCAGGAACATCTGGAAGAATCCTGCTGATAAGCAATACCTACTGGAAAGCATGCTCAGAGCAAAGTCTTATGGTGGATGCTTTCCACATTGCATCAAGGCTTACTAAGTGCAGAAGCCCTCAAATGGGGGGAGGTCACAATGAGGAACATTTGCAAGTACAAGCCCTTAGTCAGCTTTCACATATGGGGAATGTATATGTACCCCTTATATTACGGAATAACCCCATCCCTTCCAGCGGATGCCTTGCTGTAAATGTTCAACATTAATATACAGCTGATGTAACCTGCTACACATTACATCAGTATATAGACTATCTCATACCTGCAACGCTGAACAAGAAACCCCAGGTATTTTAAAGCCTAATCTATCCCTTCCCAGCTGCCCTAATGCTCCTTCCCCACACATTGTTCTTTATCTCCAAAAAGGGCAAGGATCCCCCCGGTGATAGAGGATTCACTCTGTGCGGAGTATAATATGGATGCCAGAATCCGTGAACACTGGACCACTCATTTCTCCTGGTCGCATAGCAAAGGAAGCGTCTTCAAATGGTTTCTGCATGGCCCCTGTAGGACACAAATATAGATATAGGCATTTAAGGAAGGAGTCTAGTAGAGGCAAGAAAACAGCATAACAAAACAGAACAATCCTTTCAGCATATGTCTCAAAGTCACACAAGTTGGAAGTGAAGTTGTGGCACTGTGATAGCTTTAAAAGAGAAGTTTGGGGTTTTTTTTGTTTAATTATACTTACCAAGGGGGATGCAGCATCGATCCGATGTAGCAGCTTTCCTCCGCTAACTCTAAGGCTGAGAACCGAGCAATCAGAAACCTCTAATCGCTCAGTTCTCCCTGCCGCTCTGAGCAGAGAGTTGGGACTGTCAATGACTGCTGTCTGCTCTGTTCTGTGATGACTTTTGGACTATTAAGAAAAATGATATCCCAAATAGGGGATTCTAAGCTGACTGTGAGGGGTTAACATTCTAGGTTGAATTTCAAGTGAGATTCCAAGAAGTTACCACACACACAATGAGTGGAAGAAACTGGTCTAAGAGACAATGAGATTCAAACACCACTATCTGGATGTCTGCAGGTGAGCATATACCTGGACCCAAAGTGACAATGGTGAGAGGAAATCCTCATTGTCTTATCTCTCACAAAACCTTGGGAAGTGTGTGATTACCAAACAAACATCTTGAGCTGTCACAATAGACTATTGAATACTGAGGTTTAACTCCAGTTCAGTCTGTTTACCCTAATTACCCAACAATGGATGAAATTTCCTATGTCACATCTCCTTGAACTGTATATGCAGTATAGGGTGAAACCTGGGTCATTTAAAATAAAGAGTTTGGGATACATGAGCTGAAATGTTATCAAAAGTGTATTACCAACACTTGTCCATCAAGGAAAAATGTATTTAACAAAGTTGGAAGTTTGAAGTGATAAAATATAAGATGGTTTGTGAATTGGGTAATTTCTATATTTCCAAAGGAAATCAACCATCCCAATACAGTTCATATATCAGAAAAATGAGAAATCAAATATATTCACATCTTTCTATGGTCCTTATCCAAGAGTTAGTAGTGAAATCCTCTATACTTGAATAGGACATATACAGTCATGGCCGAAATTGTTGGCACCCTTGATATTTCTCCAGGAAATCATGTATTTCTCACGAAACGTATTGCATTAACACATGTTTTGCTATACACATGTTTATTCCCTTTGTGTGTATTGGGACAAAACAAAAAAAGGGAGGAAAGAAAGCAAATTCGACATAATGTCACACAAACCTCCAAAAATGGGCTGGACAAAAGTATTGGCACCCTTTCACAACTGCGGATAAATAAGAATGTTACAAGCATGTGATGCTCCTGTAAACTCACCTGGGGCAAGTAACAGGTGTGGGCAATATAGAAATCACACCTGAAAGCAGATAAAAAGGAGAGACGTTCACTTAACCTTTGCATTGTGTGTCTGTCTGTGCCACACTAAGCATGGACAACAGAAAGAGGAGACGAGAACTGTCTGAGGACCTGAGAACCAAAATTGTGGCAAAATATCAACAATCTCAAGGTTACAAGTCCATCTCCAGAGAACTAGATTTGCCTTTGTCCACAGTGCGCAACATTATCAAGAAGTTTGCAACCCATGGCACTGTAGCTAATCTCCCTGGTCGTGGACGGATGAGGAAAATTGATGAAAGATTGCAACGCAGAATAGTCCGGATGGTGGATAAGCAGCCCCAAACATGTTCCAAAGACATTCAAGCTGTCCTGCAGGCTCAGGGAGCATCAGTGTCAGCGCGAACTATCCGTCGACATTTAAATGAAATGAAACGCTATGGCAGGAGACCCAGGAGGACCCCACTGCTGACACAGAGACATAAAAAAGCAAGACTACAGTTTGCCAAAATGTACTTGAGTAAGCCAAAAGCCTTCTGGGAAAACGTCTTGTGGACAGATGAGACCAAGATAGAGCTTTTCGGTAAAGCACATCATTCTACTGTTTACCGAAAACAGAATGAGGCCTACAAAGAACAAAACACAGTACCTACGGTAAAATATGGTGGAGGTTCAATGATGTTTTGGGGTTGTTTTGCTGCCTCTGGCACTGGGTGCCTTGACTGTGTGCAAGGCATCATGAAATCTGAGGATTACCAAAGGATTTTGGGTCGCACTGTAGGGCCCAGTGTCAGAAAGCTGGGTTTGCGTCCAAGATCCTGGGTCTTCCAGCAGGACAATGACCCCAAACATACGTCAAAAAGCACTCAGAAATGGATGGCAAAGAAGCGCTGGAGAGTTCTGAAGTGGCCAGCAATGAGCCCAGATCTAAATCCCATTGAACACCTGTGGAGAGATCTTAAAATTGCTGTTGGGAAAAGGTGTCCTTCCAATAAGAGAGACCTGGAGCTGTTTGCAAAGGAAGAGTGGTCCAAAATTCCGGGTGAGAGGTGTCAGAAGCTTATTGATGGTTATAGGAAGCGACTGATTTCAGTTATGTTTTCCAAAGGGTGTGCAACCAAATATTAAGTTAAGGGTGCCAATACTTTTGTCCAGCCCATTTTTGGGGTTTTGTGTGACATTATGTCATATTTGCTTTTCTGCCTCTGTTTTATATTTGTTCCAATACATACAAAGGGAATAAACATGTGTATAGCAAAACATGTGTTAATGCAATACCTTTTTTGTGTGAAATACTTGATTTTCAGGAAAAATATCAAGGGTGCCAACAATTTCGGCCATGACTGTATTTGATCCATAAGGACATACTACTGATATCAAAGAGTCATCATTAAGACCACCAATTCATTTGTAATACCTGACTGTCCCCAGTGGGCAGGTTAGGAACACCTCTAGGTACGCAAACTGTTCAACCGTCCAATCAACAAGTCTGTTGGGCAGTCCCTCGGAACAAAGGACTTGTATGGTTTAAAAGGCCAGACACCTCAAAGTGAAAATGAATCTACAACTCTTCTAAAATCTACAATCCATCACCTTCCAATCTTCTGATCTGCTAAAACTTCTGCAACAGCTTCTAAGACTGCTATAACTTCTAAAGTATCTCTTATCTACCCTGTTGCTAATATATACTGCACTATACCTCACTTGCTACCTGCGGCCATTTTGCTGAGAACTTCCAGCTGCCATTTTGAAGGAAAAGATTTCCACCAGAGACGCTGATGCTCAGTTAAATTCTGGCACCTGACTGCCCAGAAATACTTATTTTCCCAACTGCATCCCACTGGGGAGGCCTCAAAACCAAGATTCTGGGAGTGGTGAGACTGTGCTAGTATATTGTAATTTTCTTTGACATTTCAAACTTTCTAAGATTTATACATTTTATTGTGTGGTTAGGAATGTATTAAGGTCCTTTGAATTATTATAACTATAACTGTTTGAATATTGGTATTGAGGTTATATAGTGCATATTAACTAATTTGTAGTGTTGTGTGGTGCTAATTATCAGAGAGATTTTCTTGTTTCCCTATGGCCACGAGAAATGAGAAATAATATCTGAAGCACTATAGGTTGCTCTTAACCTCCCGAAATTTTGTTTTCCTTTATTTGAAAATCATATATTGTGTGATCCCATATAGATATTAGTATATTATATCTTTGATTGTGTGTAAGGATATATATTCATTTTGCGTTTGTATTAATATACATATATAAATTTTGTACATAAATTTATCAAAAAGGAAAATTTTGTGTATATGGTACGAAATCATATTGGTGAAAGAACTCAAGGTAAATTATTAAGTGGTGAACAAATTTTTAAGGTGTCCAAATTATTGGTTTCTTAAAATATTTGCCGTATTTTAACGGCTGGAGGCACTGCGATATTTTGTTTAAGGGAGAGGACACCGCCCTACGTATTTAGAATAAATTACATAAACCACCACAGTTGCCCCCCCCCCCCGCCCTGCCCCAGTGCTCACTGGAGAGCTGGGCTGTGGAGGGGTCGGAAGCAGCTGGCTCAGGCTCTCAGTGGATTGCCAAGAGGCAGAGCCAAGTGCAGGTCTGGGCTTATGGGGGAATTCCCAACCATATGCTTGCCAATGACAACAGACAATGGCTGGAAATCTAACTGAGCAAGAACTGGGTATGAAGAACAGCTTTCTATGCATCTCATATCTCTGATTTTAGTGATGCAAGTAGCTATAGGAACCATGCTATTTAAAATTAATTTCACATCCACCACAGACAGCTATCGTGTCTTGTGAGTAGTACTGGCAATTATCCATCCACAAAAACACAGCACTTTTTTTTTTTTTTTTTTTTAGGTGTTATCCTATAACCCAATAACCACCACAATACTGGACACTCTCACCCCCTTGCTGCCCAGGCCAATTTTTCTCTCTCTCTCACACTTTGAATGACAATTACTCATTCACACACACACACAAAAAAAAAGTCATGCAATACTGTACTCATATGAAATTTGTATAATGTTTTCACACAAATACAAGCTTTCTTTTGGTTGCATTTAATCACTGTTGGATTTTTACATTTTTGCTAAATAAAAGAAAGACTTAAAATTTTGAAAGGAAAAAAAAAAACAGTTTTTTTGTTTTAAATTTTGCCGGGACAGTACAAATACCACCAAATAACCCCTTTGGAAAGTAGATAGTTCAAGTTATTTAGTAAGAGGCATAGTGAGTTTTTCTTATTAACTTTACAAGTTGTATTGTTTTTCCCACAATCCTTTGGAAAGTGAAAAAATTAAATAACATTAGTATTTTTCCTCCACACAATTTTCATTTTAACAACTTATTTCTCACACGCAGCATAGGTATACTTGCAATTACACAAACAAAACACATTCTGCTACTCCTCCCAAGTAAGGGGATACCACATGTGTGAGATTTTTTGCACAGCCTAGCTACATAGAGGGGCCCAAAATCTAAGAAACACCTTTGGGCTTTCAAGAAGCAAAAGGCATAGACATACTAAAAAATCCAATTACCTGACTACCTATCACATTTTTGGAGAGCCCATTAGGGACAGCGACAGATGTTGATGGTCCACCAGGGACACCGACAGATGTCCCTGGTGGAATGGGACATTACAGATGTTGATTGGGCACTGTTACACTGACAGATGTATCTGTGCACTGTTACACTGACAAATGTTGATGGGACACTGGTACAGATGTTGCTGTGCACTTGGACAGTGAGAGAGAGACAGAGTCAGTACAGAGGCATGTGCCTGTTTACATTGTGTGATAGCTGTGACTGGAAACCGCCATCACGTGATCGGGAAAGGCCAATCAGAGAGCTATCACAGGACCGTGCGCGAGCCCAGAGTCTGAGAAGATGTTCAGGTGCATCCTCTCAGTGACACTTGTCCCACTTGGCCGTTCATGTACAGTGGCCAGGTGGAAAGCGGTTAAACTATGTGTGGGGTAAAAAAAAAAATGCCCACTTCTTAATGTGTTATCTATTAAACTCTTAAGTACAAAAAAATAACTGATAAAGTGGTGGACTCCAAAGAGTCTGCCCACATGCTGTGTGTAGGAAAGGGACCTCTTGGGAGATAAAGTTGCCTTGTTCCCGGAGAGTTGACAAAGGACTGTAAGCTGTCAACCTAGAACAAGGCAACACACACACAAAAAAAAAATAAAAAAAAAAAATGATGGGACAAGAAGTTTAAAGGTAACAGGTAAAAAAGAAACAAAGACTTACCTCTAGCAAATGCTCCCAAATCCCCTCCAGCTTTGGCAGAACTGCAATCACTGAACTGAGAGGCTAGAGCTTCAAAATCCTCATCACCAGATTTGATTTTCTGTATATAACCTATAAAAAGCACAAAGCAAACATAGCTCAACAACATGAAATTACTGAGAAGCATAATTCCATTCACTTTATGTAGCAAGGTTTTACCAGGTAGGGCCCTCCATTAATATGATGGGCTGATGGTAACAACACAAAAAAACAGAAGCATTATTTAGGGCCCATTCACACTATACTTTAAGAAAACTTTTTCATGTGTTCAGACACATTGCATAAGGCACCCCATCCAAAACAAATGAGCTGCAATACATCAAAATGTAGTGCTCGCTGCATTCTTTGCAGTAGAGTGCACCCCAACATATGAGGTATTGTGTTGGCATTGAAGATAAATGGCACTGCAATGCACCAACGGACCAAGGTTTGGTCCACACCAGTGCCGTTTTACGGGCCGCGACCTGGCAGCATAGTCATTTGAGCTGCCATGCCTCACAAAATGGTCCTTGCACCTTTCCAGAAATCGCAGGCCGCACTGGGAACTGCACTACACTACTGCGTGTTATGGTAAAATACACATTTTACTGAGCACATGTGTGAAAGGGCACTCTTTGACATCAGTTTGAGATGCTTTTGAACCCATTCACAATTAATTGACAGGGGCATTTGACCCGCAGCGGACCTCCTTCAAAGCAGGTTTAGCATACCCATAGACTGGTACAAACAACTGCTTGACCTTAAGGGCTCATTCACAGCATGTCTGTGGAGCTGCGTTTATCAATGCATGTTCAATGTTAGCACACCACCACACGTTTTTTTCTGTATGTCCTAAGAAATGAAGCATGTCTATGGAGCTGCGTTCATCAATGCAAGGACATGGTGGTGTGCTAAGAAATGAAGCATGTCTGCACTTTTATATATTTTAATATAGCACAGCTCACTCTATTGTAAATGCATGCTATACACTGTGGCGCATATTTGAATACAATTTTGCGCCATTACAATGAGTTAAAAAAAAAACCCACACAAATACACACAAAATAGTGTAAGGAGTTGTAACAATGCACCGCAAGGCCTCTATACAACATACAGTAGTGGGGGTGCATTATCTGAAGCATGATACACCCCAGCTAGTGTGAACAAGACCTAAGGTTTATGCACTTCGATGCTGCAGATCTTCTCATGTCATCACTGAGACTGAAGCAGGGGGTTAAAATGAAGGCGGACCCACCCATTCAAAAAGAAGCCCAAGAAAAGACATAAGGCAAGTATGTTTTTTTTTTGTAATAGAGCAAGACATGAATCTGTAGAAAATAATTGACAGAATTCCTGCAAGTGTGTAGTTTATTCTGGATCTCCGTATTGTTCAAGATAACCTGTGCTAGATTTGGAAGACCGAGAATAACGCACTTGTTGCCTCAGTATAAGAGTCAAATTTCTCAGGCATACAACAACCAGAATCCAGATGTCATTTTCAATAATTTAGTGAGCTGAGCAGTCCTAGCATAGCAATTACAGCACATGAAACCCATACTCACTGCTTCATATGTATCTAGCCAGTAGAGCGGGGGTCTCCAAACTTTCCAAAATAAGGGCCGGTTTACTGTGCTTCAGACTTTAGGGGGGCCAGAACTTTGACAAAGGAAGTAAAAATGTCCTGGCATCAGTGGGAGTTAACAATGTCCCATCTTTGGTATTAGGGGAAATATTCGTACCCCATCATTGATGTCAGTGAAAGGAATAGTGCCCCATGGTTGGCATCAGAGGGAGGGCTAGTGCCCCGTCGGTGGGAGGAACAGTGTTCCATTGTTGGTGTCAGTGAGAGGAATAGTGCCCCATTGTTCCTATTAGTGAAAAAATTGTTGGTGTCAGTTTGAGGAAGTGGCTCATATCTGTGTGAGGAACAGTACCCCAAGGGCCGGATAAAGGCATGCAAAGGGCCACATTATGCCCCCGGGCCGCAGTTTGGAGCCCACTGTACTAGAGTAAACAAACCTTCACATAAAGCAGTTCTGAATAGAACTCACAAGCCCCTCAATGTATAGATGACCCTAGGGACCAACATTTGCGCTGATCAAGCACTGTGGTAATTTCAGTTGGTTCCTTGCTCAGTGGGTGGCCCTGTCAGCCGCCTCCAGATCGACTTACCCCGAGTAAAAATTAACAAAGGAGCCAGGCAGAAAATTGTTGGCTAGAAGCAGCTGCATCCAATCAGATGCAACCAATGTTCTAATATCTTGAAAGTGAGCAGGGCTGGCTGTCAAATTCAATAGGTGTGGATGGAAGAATATGGTAATTTATTTCCCATACAGCCTGCAGTGCATGACTAGCTTTAGTGCACCACCAGATACAGTGGGGAAAATAATTATTTGATCTCCTGAAGATTTTATAAGCTTGCCCACTCAAAGAAATTAAGGGTCTATAATTTTATCATAGTTGTATTTTAAATGATGAGACAGAATATCAACCAAAAATCCAAAAAAAAAAAAAAAAAAAAAAAAAAAAAAAAAAACACGATACAAATGTTATTGAGTTGCAGAAAAAAAAAATGTGTGGTGGTAAAAAATGCAGCATGTCTACACTTTCATACATTTTAATATAACACAGCTCACCCTATTGTAAATGCATGCTATACACTGGCGCACAGAATTGAATACAATTTTGCGATATTACAATAAGTTACAAAAAAAAAAAAAAAACCCGATACAAAATAGTGTAAGGAGTTGTAACAATGCACTGCAAGGCCTCTATACAAAATACAATAGTGGGGGTGTAATATCGGAATATAATTTAGAGTCTAATTTAGTAGGGCCCCCAGAGGTTCTCTCTTTTCTCTATGAAGGTGGATGATTTCCATGATAAGAGCTCTAATGATCCTTAAGTGCTTACCTACCATTAATAAGTTCTAAGGCCTCCTCTTTGGTGCGTGTGATTCTCTCTTGCCGCCACGATGAAGGACGCCTGGACTGGTTATGCTTTACCAACAAGTGAGAACATCGCACTTTGGTTGGTTCACCTTGCCCATTCTTCCCACCTGCAGTAGGTCGCTCCCATTGGCTGGCATTAGTCATGTGGTTGAAATAATAGACACGTCCTGCAAGAGAAGAGAGTTTATGAACATAGCACATACAATGTATTCTCCACAGAGCTCCTCAGTATCTACTGTAAAATACAGATTACTGCCTTGTGGCATGTTATGGAAAGTATTAAATGCAAGTGAACAGAATCAATCTAAACGGCAGAAAATATTTATCTCCCCGAACATTAGGGTTGCACTGATACCAGTATCGGTGCTGATACCAAGCATCTGCACAAGTATCAGTACTCATGCAAATGCTCCGAAACTTGAAACCAACACCTTCAGGCTCAGTTCTATCAGCTAACAGCGGGGATTCCCTGCTGCCATCTAAAATGAAAATGAAAAAAAAAAGCCAGCAAAAACAAAAAATGCCGGCAATTACTGGTTGTTATGGGTAGTTACTGTGTTACAGGGCCACCGTGTCCTTAACCAATGACTCGTTCTGCGGTTTGTGAAAATCCCAGATCAGCAGTTTTTGAAATACTCAGATCAGCTCGTCTGACACCAACAACCATGTCACGTTCAAAGTCACTTAAATCCCCTTTCTTCCCCATTCTGATGCTCGGTTTGAACTTCAGCAAGTCTTCTTCACCACATCTAGGTGCCTAAATGCATTGAGTTGCTGCCATGTGATCGGCTGATTAGCAATTTGCGTCACCAAGCGATTAAACAGGTGTACCCAATAAAGTGGCCGGTGAGTGTATATTCTGAGGGTCCAACTGATCATTCTTATTGAAAAGACCACAAGTCTTGTGCATTGGTTCCTTTTAAACTATGTCAATAGCAAACGTTTTAATGTAGAGCAAGCTAGTCAAGACTCCATTAGGCCAGTAGTTCCCTATCTGGGGTACACTCCAGTACTTTAGGGGTACCTGAATTCTTAGGTGATGCCCAACCCTAGTGACAGCCTACCTCACTAGTGCTCAAGCTCCTTTCATTTGTCATGTTGCAGGCAGAAAAAGAGCCTAAAGCTCAGGGGCACAATCCTCGCACTGGTCCTGCCTGTGCCTCTCACCAGTCAGCTAACAACAGAGGGATGCTGAGGCTAGCAAATCAGTCCAACGAGAATATAGGTGTGCCCCCCTCCTTCCTTGGGCTTGGGCTCTGGATTTGTAGTGAGGTCATCTCCTGGCTTTCTCCGGAAAGACTGACCAGATGGAATGAGGGTCAAGTTTACCTTCTGTGACCCCATGATGGAGAGGATCCTGGATGTACTGGGGGTTTCCTCCTCTTATCCCCCGATTGGCTGACTTGAGCCAAGCTGTGGATGTTGGGGTCACTTCTTTTCCTTCCCAAATTGAGTTGGGTGGTGGTGGAGGGATACAATATATATAGTAATGGCCTGCCAAAGTGAAAAAAGGTTGGGACTACTGCATTGGGTTGTAATAAAAACAGACGAGTTCATCCATAAAGCTGAAAATCTATTCAGAAAGAGTAATAGCAGCCAACTTTAAAAGTCCCAGCAAATAACTATTTTTTATCTCCGTGAAGGCCTCTGTGTAAGTGCTTACAAAGCTACTGTGTGCAGGGGGATCCAACTTTCTACACAGTAAGCCCCAGAAGGTTGGAGGTACATTTTTTAAGACTGCTGCTAGGGTTCGATCCAACTTTTTTTTTCGTTTTGGATAAATTAAATGCTTTTTCAAGTTTTAATATAGTCCATGATCCCAATGGGGAGCACCTCACTCACTGTCTCAGTGACAGCAGAAAAAGAAACAAGGGGAAGAGTTTTTACTATTACTTGATGGGGGGGGGGGGATTATGGATAATACTATGGGTTAACAATGGGTTGAAAAAGGAATACATTTTATTTTGTACCCGCAGCGGTTGTTTACCTGTTGTCTTGTGCAAGTCACGCCTACATAATAGTAAAATACAATATATTGTTAAAATGGGGGCGGGGAATTCTTAAAACTGGGAGAGAATCTGGGGCAATGTGTATGACAACCAGTCAGCTTTTATCTTCTGCTTAATTGGATAAACTTTGAAAATGAAAAATAGAAGCCGACTGGTTGTGATGCATATATGCTCCCGATTCTGTCTGCTCCAATTTTGAAAAATTCTCAGAAATATGACATTTCACACAGAAGAGACTGCAATTGGACAGTCATTCCTGCTGTGTAATACAAAGCAATTTCCTGCTGTCACTTTGGAAGCTGATAATTGTCGGTTGTAGTGGAAGGGAAAATAGGGGCGGGGGGAGAGGAGTAGAATGTGAGAGATTTGTCCTAGAAACTATTTTTCACCTGATGGAGGCAACTCAAGTACTGTTTGTAGGCGGGGGAGGGGTAGGCTTTCCTGAATAAGTGAGTTTTCAAAGATCGCCTAAAGGCAGACAGGGTGGGAGCTAACCGGACATATGAGCGTAAGGAGTTACAGTGGATGGGAGAAGTACCATCTGGCTCTGGAGAAGTCCTGAAGGCGAGCATGGGAGGAGGTGACGAGGGAGCTAGAGAGCAAGATGTCTTGAGAGGAGAGGAGCGGAGCAGATGATACCTGCGGATGAGGTTGGTGATGTAGCTGGGGCAGTGTTGTGGATGGCTTTGTATGTTGTTGTTAGTATTTAGAATTTTATACGTTGGGTTAGTGGAAGCCAATGAAGGGATTGGCAGAGAGGGGCAGCAGTCACTGATCGGTAGTTGTTTCTTCCCTCCCAATGGCACATTTCTTAGGTCTGGCGGTAAACCTCTTTCTTTAAAAAGTCCTACACAGCCTGAACTTACAAACAAGACACTTACAGTCTCATCTGAAGATAATAATGTCATCAAGATATACTGAGGTGCATTTCTGATGAGGATGTAGCAATTTACCCATTCACCAAAATTAGCCAGAGCAGAAGGAAACCCAAATTGCATTCTTTTATATTGGAAATGACCACTGGTGTGGAAAATGCCTTTTCTCTTGCTTCCATAGTTAAAAGGTATGTGCCAGTACCCTTTGGTGAAACTCATGGTGGTAAAATGCCAAGCTGGTCCCAACAATTCTATCAGCTCGTCTACTCAGAGCATCAGCTATGCATCGAACTTCGATACTTCACAGAGTTCTTTGAAGTCATTGCAAAACTGCTTAGCCCAGTTGGAGTTCAGTACAAACAAAATCGGGCTTGACTATTCCACTCTGCAACTCCTCAATGATTATAGAGTTGGAGCATTTTTCTGAACATCTTCTGTTTGAGCTTTCCTGTGTGCACTGGGAATGAGGTTTTACTGAGAGTTTTACATTAGGCTCTGTAACATCATTCATGATCACTTGTAAGACCTTGGAATCCTCAGATCTCCCTATCCCTCTGCTGAGGAGGTTCCACATCTACAGTGGGCTCTTAACTGATTTCAGCCAGGGCCGCTACCTGCTCTCAATCTTTCCAGGGTTTTAACAGAATTGATAAGGCTTCCACTTCCCAGGTTGGTGTACCTTATAGTTTACCTCACCAACCTTTTTTACCACCTCAAATGACCAATGTCATTTGGCTAGAAAATTACTTCCCACTGTGGGTATAAGCACAGCCACCTGGTCCCCAACCAGGAACTAAATTTGGGTGACCAAGTTTACACCCTTCTCTGTGCTTCCTGTATCTTCTGTAAATGCTCCTTTACCAGAGGCATCACCTTAGCGATCATCTCTCATTTGGGCAATATACTAAACCACCATTTTATGTGAAGACTATTTTCCCAGATTTCTTTAAGATGTCAAGCAACCCACAAGGTTTTCACCCATACACCAACTCGCATGGGGAAAACCCAGTGGAGGCTTTAGATACCTCTCTGATGACAAACAGTGCTGGGAGTAAGCAGTCACAATATTTTTTTACAACTCTCGTGAGCACAGATTTTTCTTTTTAAACCTCTTGACTAGTCTATTTGTGAGTGATATACAGAAGAACGCAGTTGTTTGATCAACAACTTTCACAAGTCTGCCATCAACTTCAGCATGGCAATTCTTAAAAACATAATAGTTCCCAATCAATCCATTGAAGGTCTTCCTCTGAGGTACTGCCTCTGGCTAGCTTGTTGCATAATCAAGTAGTACAAGAATATACAGGTGACCCTGGGTCAATTTCACTTGGGAAACCCTCAGATCCATTGCAATATGCTCAAACGGTATCTCGATAAAAGGCAAAGGCACCAAGGGAAGTTCCGAAAATGCGACACTGGTGCGGTTAGCTGCCAAGTGCGACAGGAAGCAAAATGTTTTTAATTCAGCAGTGACTACCGGCCAGTACAACTGGTTTGTTATCCGTGGCTGTTTTCTTGACCCCCAGGCAACCTTCCAATACATCACTGTGAGCCAAGTCGAGTACCATGTGTTTAAAAGGCTGGGGGAGCAGTAACTTTACCACAGACTTTGGTGACTAGTTATAGCAAATCACTATTGACTACAGTGTGTGAACCTTCTTTCAGCCAAAGGTACTTGTGATACTACATTAACCGCTGTGACTTGTTCTCTGGCATTTTTTAACATGAGGTCCCACATTTGGGCGTCACCATATGCACCCCTTGACACCTCCATGTCAGGATGCACTGGACTAGAGGTGCCTTCCCCTTCTTCCTCAGACAGACCCTATGGTGGGGAAGTTTCTCTACATCATCCCCAACCATGACCTGCATAGGAGGATATTACCCCCTGCAGGGGAATCCTTGGCCTATAGACCATCTACCACAGGTGCAACATCAACACTTTCACCACCATCATATACTAGAGTCTGCCAACTCACACTGCCCCCCCCTCATTCAAAGGGAACAAAAATATCACATTGTTCAGACAGTCCTCTGCTCACATAGTCCCACAGTTCAACAAAGAGAGGGCAGTCCCATCCTACTATAATGTTGTGGGTAACACCACAACCTCCTGTGTAATCATGCCACATGCGGTGGTTACTGTCACAGGCATTAGTGAGTAATCCTTAGTGTTTCTATGTACACACAATATAATAGTCTTTTTACAAGGCCAACTCTCCCCATCACCCTAGTATTCACAAGGGTCACCATACTATCTAAATCCAGAAGCGCCCTGGCATGAAGTTAGTTCATCCAAATAACACATTAAAAACCACCCCTAAGTGAGATCCTGGTGGGTAGTACAGACCCCCTGTATTATTATTATATTATACAGTATTTATAAAGCGCCAATGGTTCGTAAAAGGGCATCCTCCAAATGGCTCCACAGGCCATGGGTTCCTTTAGTAGGGGGAACCAAGCCTAGATATGACCCTGGGTGTGACACCACCAGCACAGAAAGTTCCTGTGTTTCCGTGTCAGAGCAGTCTGAGCTCCGGAACGCTGGGGTAGTTGCTCTCAGACTCTGTAATGAATCCCAAGTTTGTATATGGCTTTACTCTCCACACTCCAATGCTCCACCAGTCAGTCCATCATCTAGGGCTCCCTGTTGATGACCCAAAGCTGAAGCTCCCCTGGCAGCGCCCATAAGCAGTGGTCCATGGCGACCATTCCCGTGATCTGAAGTCATGTTAACTTCTCTGACTGCAACCATTTAGTGGTCAGTTGTAGCAGCTCATGTATCTGGAACCGAAGTGAATGACTAGAGTGATACTTTCTGCAATGCATCATGAGGATCTGGACAGCAACAGTCACCAAAAGAAAAGCTAAAACTACCCGCCTTAGCCAGGCATAATTTTGTGTGGCTGGCAGCGAAATCATAAGCCTTTTGCAGTTCACCTGACAGAAAAGGAGCAATGAGGTTGGCCCTGGTTGCTACTAAAGGCCACCAACATCTTCAGACAATTCGCTGCATCTGCATAGACTCCTTGATTCTCCAACTGTATTGCTTGGAACTGCTGAACCAGTTTTAACAGAGACAAGGTCTGTTCCTGGCATTATGGTAGCAGTTGGCTTCTGCAGACGTTTGTTTCTGGTGTGCCTAAACTTCCTCATGGCAGCAGCTGGCTTCTGCATAGGCCCCCTATCTGAACCAGGGATTTTACAATTTCAGTTCCGTGGCTTTAAAGTGTTACTAAACCCAGGACCCTGCATTCACTATATCTGACCTCCCACAGTACACAGAACATGGATATGCAATTATTTTATCAAATATAAACTGCTAAATACCTTTTCTCATCAACAGTATATAGCAGTCTTGTGACTTCTATCAGTGTCCAGCTGAGCACAGGTTAAAGCTTGTAGGAGGAGTTTTCATTCTGCTCGGATTGTCCTATGAGGCTGCATAACCTCTGATCCGCTGTCTGTTCTTTGCTGAATGGCTCTGTGCTGATCACATGCCCCCTTCCCAAATAGAAAAAAAAAAGCTAAACTAAACTGAGCATGTGCAGAGTGCCTCCTAGGGCTCTATATTATCAGCAGATGGACTGGGGACAGCAGAAGAAAGGGGGGGGGGGGGGGAATCAGAGAAGACAGGATCAAACAGCCTTTTTACACAATACAAAGGACCAACCCCTTATGTTCTACAGTGAGCATAACATGCATGTTTTACTGCATATACAGACTAAATTTACTGTTGTAGGTTTAGTAAAACTGCTTTTCTTGCTAGATTGCCTGTATCTGAGCACCAACTGAAATATTTCAGGGTCTGGATTACTTGCCAGCCATGTATTGTAAAAACAGTCTTTATTTCTCCAATAGGCAAACAAAGCAGATTATCTTCAGCATAAAACAAACAAAACAGTCCATAAACTCTGATACTAAACAAGGTTTTTGCTCACCTCCAGCTTAAGCTTGTCCTACAACAGGGTTTAAAGCTCCTGCCTACTCCTGAGGTCACAGAAGATCACCTCAGCAAATAAAACGTTCCCGGCCCTCTAATTGTGTCCTAGTCTACACAACACCATCTACACCTGCTGGTTACTTCAAGCCCTTTTAGAGCTCTCAATGAAGGTGGGGTTAATCCTGAGTACAGGCAGTTCCCGGGTTACAAACAAGATAGATTCTGTAGATTTCTTCCTAAAATGAATTTATATGCAAGTTGGAACTCTGGACAAAAAATTATTTTTAAGTTTTGGATAGCATAGGGAATGGTTAACTGGCCATGCAGTGGTGTGGGATTGCTGACAGGTCTGCTGGACAGTAGGTAGCAGCATATAGTGAGCAACAAGATGGCTGCCCAGCCGTTTCCGGGACCAACGTGATGTCATGTTGCCTCCATTCTTAAAGTGTTATTAAACCCACAACAGTACAATCAGTCTGTATATGCAGTAAAGCGTGCTTGTTATACTCACTGTGGAACCTAAGGGGTTAATCCTCTGCCTTGTGTAAAAATGTTGTTTGATCCTGACTTCTGCTTCTCCCCTTCTTCCAGTGTCCCCCTCTTATCTCCAAATAAGACATATCGTGTGGAGTCACTGTGCACATGCGTAGTTTGGTGTGTATTGCTAGAGGGGTTTTATTTTCCTTGGAAGAGTGCATGCGATCAGCCCAGGGCCAATCGGTGCTGTCCAGACAGAGGTCATGTATACTCCTAGAATTAAATGAAACTTCCTCCTACAAGCTTTAACATGTACTTTGCTGGACACTGATAGAAGTCACAAGACTGCCCTAACTGCTGATGAGAAAATTAGCAGTTTATGTTTACTAAAATAATTGGATTTCCATGTTCTGTGTACTGTTGGAGACCAGAGATAGTGAATTCAGGGTCCGGGGCTTAGTAGGAGTTGTATGTAAGTGGGATGTTTGTAACTCTGGGACTGCCTGTCTTCAAAACTTCTCTTATCGCACTCCCTAAAGGGACCACAACCCAAACAGTGATGCGTCTACCATTCAGGACCCATCCCTGGTGTCCAGTACAGTGGCATGAAATTATTAGAGTTTTCTGAAGGTAACGTTGGAAGCTCCCACCTCACAGCTACATTTAAAGAAGGGCCAATCACAGAGCTTTTAGATTAGTAACTTAAGCGGAAGTGCTCTGTGAAATCACAACTCTGATGCTTCAGCTGTTTGAAATACCCATGTTGTGATTACCACTACTGAGGATGTTCATACACAATATATTCAGGGGACTAAATTTTATTTAAAATAACTTTGTTACATTTTTGCCACAGAATCCAGTCATGTGGATAACCAATTATTGAAATGCACAAATAAAAAGAACCTGTTTAAAGATGACCCATGCATTGGCGAAGAAAGGGAATGACATAACAGAAATTATACCCACCTCCCACTCCAAAGAGCCTCGTTGATCACAAGCAATTTGTGTCTAGAAAAGAAGAAACTGGTGCAGTAAGAAGGGTTTTGCAAGCCCCTACAGGTCTATGAGAATGCAAAACCCATTTGAGGCAAGGAAAACGCACCTGTCAATGAATTCTTCTCAAACTGAAGTCATAATGCTGCCATCAAAGACAAGCCCAAAGCTTGTTGACACTTGTGAACATGATGGAGCAGTGGATGATCCCCAAGGAAAAATGTAAGGTAGCAGTATTAGAAATGTTCTCTGACAAACCAGGGATGCAGAACGGGAGACAACAGACGATCAGTGATAACCCCGAATCTAAAGAATGACTTGTCCATGATAACAAAACTGCCTGGTCTGGGGACAACAGTAGAAAGGTCCCCGGGGAGTATATGTAAGGAGTTTCTGGGACAAGCTTTGGCGTACTTTTAAACACAACTTTTATTATTTGAGCTGAATTTAATATTGAGCCCTGTTGGATATAACATTTTACAGAAGTCGTGAGATTGATCAGAGAATTCTGCTCTCCCTTCTTCCTGTGTTGTGTCTGCAACAGCTCATGTATTGTGCCGAGAACCTGACCGCCGCCATCAAAGTGTGCTGCTTTACTCTGGCCTCTGTGTCTGTGCTTCACTGTAATCACACTGCTTTGGATGGCTCTGCACTGTCATCCGCTGTGTCCATCACAGGTTTGCGCCAGTGCGATGTACCAGTAAATCTACTGTTAGCTGGCAGCAAGAGGTTAAATAAATAGTCCCAACCCCAATACAAAACGATTATTAGAATATTCATGCTATGCTCACTAGAATAAAAACAAATGGATGGAATCAGTTATGTCATTTCAGATGGTTCATACATTAATAAAATGCCCAAACTATCGCATCATGTTATCTGAAAGAAAACAAATGAATTTGTTTTCATTTTAATTTATTTGCAAATAGTTAAAATTCGTTACTATTGTGATTCGGATACTTGCAAATTACCAAAGCATGCAAATTTCATCCGAATTTTGATTTGTAAAGAAACGCATGGCAGTGTCTAAACCCAACCTTTAACCACTTAAGCTCTGGAAGATTTTACCCCCTTCATGACCAAGCATTACTGCACTTTAAATGGAAATTGAGCGGTCAGGCAACACTGTACTCAAATAAAAAATAATAATTTTTATATATATTTATTTATTTTCACACAAATAGAGCTTTTTTCGTGTTACTTGATCACAATTTTTGGGGTTTTTTTATATACTGAAATTAAAGAACAATGCTCCAACACAGGGTGGCTACTGTGGGTGCAGTCATTGTAAAAAAAAAAAAAAAAAGTGCCTCATGCTAAATAATTGCAATACTTTGAGACATGGACTTTTTAGGCACTGCAATTTACATTAAAAAAGTACAAATTTATTTAGGTTCACAAAGAAGACAAGAATTCTAAAAAAGATACAACATATTAGGAGAGGATCAGTGGCAGCTCTGGCAGGCAGGTAATGGACTGCATGTACATGTGATGGATGCTGTAGCCATGCAATGACATTTTGGCAATGGGTATGTAACTAGTGGTTGCTTATGCTGATATTATGGGAGTAATGCAGGAGGGTTCATCATGAACATATAGGTGAAACTCAAAAAATTTGAATATCGTACAAAAGTTCATTTATTTCAGTAATGCAACTTAAGAGGTGAAACTAATATATGAGATAGACTCATTACATGCAAAGCAAGATAGTTCAAGCCGTGATTTGTCATAATTGTGATGATTATGGCTTACAGCTCATGAAAACCCCAAATTCACAATCTCAGAAAATTAGAATATTGTGAAAAGGTGTAATATTCTCCGCTCAAAGTGTCCCACTCTAATCAGCTAATTAAGCCATAACACCTGCAAAGGGTTCCTGAGCCTTTAAATGGTCTCTCAGTCTGGTTCAGTAGGAATCACAATCATGGGAAAGACTGCTGACCTGACACCATCATTGACACCCTCCTTAAGGAGGGAAAGCCTCAAAAGGTAATTGCAAAAGAAGTTGGATGTTCCCAAAGTGCTGTATCAAAATACATTAATAGAAAGTTATGTGGAGGGGAAAAGTGTGGAAGAAAAAGGTGCACAAGCAGCAGGGATGACCACAGCCTGGAGAGGATTGTCAAGAAAAGGCCATTCAAAAGTGTTGGGGACTTCCACAAGGAGTGGACTGAGGCTGGAGTCAGTGCATCAAGAGCCACCACACACAGACAGATCCTGGACATGGGCTTCAAATGTCATATTCCTCTTGTCAAGCCGCTCCTGAACAACAAACATCAGAAGCGTCTTACCTGAGCTAAAGAAAAACAGACCTGGTCTGTTGCTCAGTGGTCCAAAGTCCTCTTTTCTGATGAGAGCAACTTTTGCATCTCATTTGGAAACCAAGGACCCAGAGTATGGAGGAAGAATGGAGAGGCACACACTGCAAGATGCTTGAAGTCCAGTGTGAAGTTTCCACAGTCTGTGTTGATTTGGGGAGCCATGTCCTCTGCTGGTGTTGGTCCACTGTGCTTCATTAAGTCCAGGGTCAAAGCAGCCATCTACCAGGAGATTTTGGAGCACTTCATGCTTCCTTCCGCAGACGAGCTTTATGGGGATGCTGACTTCGCCTGACCTGTACCCCATAGAGAATCTATGGGGCATTGCCAAGAGAAAGATGACAGACATGAGACCGAACAAAGCAGAAGAGCTGAAGGCCGCTATTGAAGCATCCTGGTCTTCCATAACACCTTAGCAGTGCCACAGGCTGATAGCTTCCATGTCACGCCGCACTGAGGCAGTAATTGCTGCAAAAGGGGCCCAAACCAAGTACTGAGTACAAATGCATGCTCATACTTTTCAGAGGTCCGATATTGTTCTATGAACAATCCTTGTTTTATTGATTGCGTGTAATATTCTCATTTTCTGAGATTGTGGATTTGGGGTTTTCATGAGCTGTAAGCCATAATCATCACAATTATGACAAATCACGGCTTGAACTATCTTGCTTTGCATGTAATGAGTCTATCTCATATATTAGTTTCACCTCTTAAGTTGCTGCACTGAAATAAACGAACTTTTGCACGATATTCTAATTTTTCGAGTTTCACCTGTACTGTGTAGACCAGTACTCTTAGATTTTAATCACAGTCCTTCTTTACAGGTGATTTGTGTACGACTTTCTGCACTATGGTGGCACTAGGGATATAGTTACTGCAGATTGCACGGCGGGGATGACATCTTAGAAGAGTCTTATGTGCATTTCTTGAACCACACTCTTTGCACTTTGAACGATAGCCCCCAAAGGAGAATCATATTGGCAGTTTCCCAACCTTTTAGGATTGGGGTGTGAGAAGGGTTCCATGGACTTTGGCTGTATTGTGGTCGAATATTATATTAGTAGTAAATGTACACATTTTCTACAGCTCTCCTCAGGCCTTGAAACTATTTAGAAGCACAGCTGAGAAGTTTCTTGACACAGAAGCTGACCCAAGGGTCCTTTTCACTCCAATGCTGGATATGTAAACGGATTATGGTTTCATGTGTTGTTGTTTGAGTATTTTTTAACCCCTACTTGAATTAGTGTATACATCACTTGTATCCTTAGAGCCCTTGATCCTTCTTATAGTTGTGTCCCCACACCCATAGTTGGTACTGCCAGAATAGAATACATGAAGGTGAAAAAAACCTTGCGCTTTTACAACCACTTTAAATAAATATGTACTTTTTTTAAATGAAAATTGCAATGCCTAAAAAGTCCGTGTCTCAAAGAATTTCAAAGTATTGCAATTTTTTTATTATATAAATGAAAAAAAAAAAAACCAAAGCGTTTGGAAAAAAAAATGTTTTTTTAAACGTTCTGGTATAAAACACTCAATAATAAAAAAAAAAAAAGAAAAAAAGAAAAAAAAAAAAAATCACATTTCTTTGTAAATTTAGGCCAAAACATATTCTGCTATAGGTCTTTGGTAAAAAAAAAAAAAAGAAATCCCAATAAGTGTATATTGATTGGCGTGAAAGTTATAGCACAAATGATGGTATACATACTAGATTTCTTTTTTTTTTTTTTAGTACTAGTAAAAAAGGTAGAGATCAGCAACCAACTGACATGTCCAGTGACACGAATACAGTGATCAGTGATAATACTGTCACTGTACTAATGACACTGGCTTGGAAGGGTTAACATCTGGGGGGCAATCAAGGGATTAACTTTGTGCCTAACAATGTGTGCTGCTTTTACTACTAGCTGTGTCTGCGTTTTCCCAGTTTGCAGTGACAAAACGCAGCCACGTTACTGCTCAGTGTACAGAGCCCTGTGTTGTTAGTAAACACAGGGCTCCTGTACTGTAATTCCCTAAGCTGAACAGCAGATCCTGGCCATAAATCATTGCCTGGGACCTGCTAATCGACTCCTGCTGTTAAGAATCACCAAACAGAAGGGGGTGGAGAGTGAGCGCCCCCCTACCCAGAAATACTGGATCAGTAAAAAGGCCCAAGTAGAATAAACACCGCTCCAGGTGGTGCGAAAGGATCCTATCCAACACCCACAGAGGTGCAAGCCCCGGCTTGCCTCCGGAGTCAACAGGAAATCAGAACAATACCTAGATTGTAAGCTCCAAGGATCAGGCCCTCCTATCCCTCTTGTATTGAACAGTATTGTTGCTGTATTGTCTCCCATTATATTGTAAAGCGCTGAGCAAACTGTTGGCGCTATAAATCCTGTATAATAATAATTAGGCTACACAATCCACTAAACCGCATGGATTTGAAGCATTGTATATAGATCTATATTCTGACATATGAGCACACAGGCGATATGATAGCGTGGGAAAACGCTAAGGAGTAAGCGCTATGGAGCATGAAACGTGTCAACTTTTTCCCCTGCTATCATATCATCTGCGTGCTCATATGTGATAATATAGATCTCTATACAGGCGTACCTCGGTTTACGAATGTAATTCGTTCTGCGGGACTTTTTGTATCGCAAAAAATTTGTAAACCGAAACACGGTTTCCTATAGGATTGTACTGAAAACCAATTAATCCGTTACGGAGGTCAGAAAAAAAAAGTAAAAAAAAAAAAAAAAAAAAAAAGTCTTATCTGTTCAAAACACTTTATAAAGTGCACTTTAAAGACAAATACTGTACAGGGACAGAATTGAAAAAAAAAATTCATAAATGCATCGAAAACCAATTAATCCATTCTGGAGGTCAGAAAAAAAGTTAAAAAAAAAGTTTTATCTGCTCAAAACTCTTTATAGAGTGCACTTTAAAGTCAACGGGACATGAATTAAAAAAAAAAAAATCATAAATGCTTTGAAAACCAATTAATCCGTCCAGAGGTCTTTAACCATTAGCCGCCCGGCCTATAGCCGTTTGGCGGCCGCAAAAATGCTTGAGATTTCCGGGTGCACGCCATTTGGCATACTCCCACACATGCGCAGTTTTCGCGCTTGCAGAGCCGCACAGTGGCGCGATCTGTCACCGGCCATGTACCTCGGACACGGCTGATGACAGATCTGAGTATCAGCCCCGTTGCCAGTACCATGTGACCTGCTGTGACCAATCACAGCAGGTCACATGACAGTTGTATACAATGGATGGCTTCATGCATGCCATCCATTGTATACTAGTGCCTAGCTGTGAATGGTCATAGCAGGTCACATGTCATGTGATTAGCTGTGGCCAAATCACAGCTAAGCACAAAAAAAAAAAAAAAAACCTGAATGAATCGATGTCATTCAGGTAAATGCTTGCTTATAGCAAAGTAATTCTTTGCTATAAGCAAATTGTGTAAAAAAAATATATATATACTGATCACTTCCCCAAAGTAGTACAATGTTAATATGGTAACATTGTACTACTTTGGTCATAGTAAAATATGAAAAAAAAAAAAAAAAAAATGTAATAAAAAATTAAAAATAATAAAACAATTAAAAAATATATATATATTTTTTCCATACTGTCACCAGTCAGTGTCCCTGTTCACTGCCATGCCAGTTATATGATGATGCTGTACTGCACTGGTGACAGTATGTAAAAAATAAAAATAGTGAAAATAATTTTTTTTTAATTTTTTCATTTTCCGAAAAATGACAAAAAAAAAAAATACAACTTCAAAAAACTCTCCATGCCTCTTATGAAGTACGTCGGACTGTCTACTCTGCAAAAAGAGGTCATTTGGGGGATATCTGTACTGTTCTGACATTCTTGGACCTCAAGAAATTAGATTGGCTGTCAGTACTTCAGGATTGATCAATATTCAGATCTATACCATAGTTTGTGAACTCTATAACTTTCCTACAAACTAAAAAATACATCCTAATTTGGGTTATTTTCACCAAAGACATGTAGCAGAATACATCTCGGCCTAAATTTATGAAGAACAATTATTTATTTGCAAACTTTTATAACAGAAACAAAGAAAAACGTGAGTTTTTTTCCAAATTTTCAGTCTTTTTTTGATAATTTAGCAAAAAATAAAAACCTCGGCGATGATTAAATACCACCAAAAGAAAGCTCTAGTTGTGTGAAGAAAATGATAAAATTTTAGTTTGGGTGCAATGTTGCATGACCGCGCAATTGTCATTGAAAGTGTGAGAGTGCTGAAACCTGAAAACTGGCCTGGGCAGGAAGGTGTAAAATTGCCCGGTATTGAAATGGTTAAAGCGTGCACTTTGAAAGGGACATGATAAAAAAAAAAAATCATAAAAATACACTGAAAACTAATTAATCCATTCTGGAGGTCAGATAAAAATTCAACAAAAGGTTTCTGTTGAAAACGCTTTATAAAGTGCACTTTAAAGGCACAAATACTGTACAGAGACATGATTAAAAAAAATATTAATAAATGCATTGAAAACCAATGAATCCGTTTGTATTGGGAAAATATTTTGTAAACCGAGGCAATATTGTCAATGGATTTTCATTTGTAAACCGGAAAGTTCGGTTAACCGAGGCGTTGGTAAAGCGAGGTGCGCCTGTACTAGGCGTCTATAAATCCACACGTTTTAGTGGCGTGTGCCGCCTAATTGTTCTGATCTCCGGCAGTAAAAAGGTGGTGCTGGGCAGGCCACATGTGGGCTTTATATTTGAACGCACTGTACAGCCAGCATACAATGACATCATACACGACGCACATTGCAGATGCATCCACCGTAATGACGGGAAAAACCAGAAGCAGCAAGTGAAGATTAGGGCAGTACAAGGCCTCCATGAACCCAGGAAGGTGCTGAACACTTACCTCTCCGGAGGGCAGCCAGGGAAACGTCCATACGCTCCAGACACCACTTCTACCTGGAATGTCCCATGAGTGAGTGGTCTCTCCCTCCCCCCCCCCCCCAGGCACTGTGGTTCCTCCTGACTCTCACCATTTCCTGTAGTGACCGAGGGACCACGGAAGGAACCATAGCACATGGTGGGGGGATACAGTATATGACACAGACACTCAGCACCCCCCCAGTCAGGCAACTATCCCCCTACGAGAGGCAGTTGTGGGCTGTGACAGGGCCTCTTTCATCTCCAACACCTCAGCCATCCATAGGGCATTAGGATAGGAATGCTCCCCATGCAGTCATGGTGTCTTGAGCACACAGGCCTGTTTTAAGTCCTCCCGCCTCTGGCACAATCCCCAATGCTGAAGCCTAAGGTGATCCAAAAATAACGATCGGTATGTACCATACCGATCGTTACCCTATACAGAATCGCCCATCCCCCCCTCAGAGTTCAGCTGAATTCCACATCACTCAGTAGTAAGCCCGACACCGTCCACAGCCCTGAACACACAGAATGCGTGCGCCACTTTCTCTCTCCCTCATCCCCGCTCCTCGTTTACCGGAGCTGCGGCTCATCCGCTTCTCCCACCCGGGTGGTAGTTTCTCCTGATCCGCCATCTTCAATCCTGCGTCAGACTAAGCTCCTCCCTTTGTGACGTCGCCGTTAGCTCGCCCGCCGCTACTGGCCGAACGTTGCGACGACTCTGCGTACAACGCAGCCACGCGTACTAGGAGCCCGCCTCCGACGTCATGACGAAAACAGAGAGTTTCCGCACGGGAGAGAGAGGCGTCCAATCAGACGGCAGAAGGCGAGAAGGGGGCGTAGTTTGGTGAACAGCATGTTAGGTAACATTTTACGCATGCGTACGGTTTTCGGCTAATATATAGAGTTAGCTATTGGATAAAAAAAGCTCTCAAGTAAGTTCCCTGGTGGTCTAGTGGTTAGGATTCGGCGCTCTCACCGCCGCGGCCCGGGTTCGATTCCCGGTCAGGGAAGTAAAGTTTTTATAGGTGTTATCTTTTATATTTTTGAGCTCCAGAAGGTTTTACTTGCTTTATGACCTGGGCAATTTTATTTTCTATTCAGCACTGCGCTACTTCAGCTGGCAATTACACAGTTGTGCAACGCTGTACCCGAAAGAAATTCCTATCCTATTTTTTCATACATACAAAAAGCCTTCTTTGGTGGTATTTGACGAGACACACTAGGTTATTTAATATATTTCATTATATGAATTAAAAAAAACAGAAAACTTTGAAAATGTGTTTTGTTTTTATTTTCTGTTATAAAACTTATCCAATAAAATCAAATGTCTTCAGAAATATAGGCCAAAATGTATTCTGCTACATTTCTTTGGTTAAAAAAAATCCCAATAATTGTACAGGTGTACCTCGGTTTAAGAATGTAATGCGGTTTCTAGGACGTTTCGTATTGAAAAAATTCATAAAACAGAATGTGGTTTCCCATAGGAATGCACTGAAAACCAATTAATCCGTGCCGGAGGTCAGAAAAAAGTTTTTAAAAAGTCGCTGTCACTATAGGTCAGTGCCGGTTTTTAAATGTAATTACCGGCTTTTGTTTTTCTTCACTATAGCTCAGAGAATCAGCTGTCACTTTTCCCCAGCTAAAAGAAACAAAGTTTCCTTTTAGTTTATTTCCCTAAGTTAAAAGAAACAATGTATCCTTTTAGTTTGTTTCCTGAAATAAAAGAAACAATGTATCCTTTAGGGCTCATGTACACTGCAGCTGATAAACTCACGTTTAGGAGCTGCTCAGCGTTTTTTTTCAGCAGCCCCTGAACTCTCCCTAATGTTCTCCTATGTGTCCATGTACACATCGTCGTTTACAGTCGTTTACAGGCAGTTGAGTTTACAGTCATTTTTTTGAACGCAACAAACTTGCATTCAGGTGTCGATTTTATCAGCGTATCAAATGCAAAACGCTTGCAAATGCAGCTAAACGCATTTATAAGCATTTGCATTTGCAATTATTTTTTAACTCTTCCAGTTCCCAATGCTGTCCAGAGCCTTTTTTCATCATGAAAAAGGCATGCAAAGCATTTTCAAGGTGCTCAGATGGACAAAACACTGAACACAGGATGTTCCTACCAAGCTTGTCACACATTGTAATGACCAATTCACTCCTCAGACCTCTCCCACCCTTGGAAACAAAAGATTTGTTAATGACCATTCACACCTCAAATTCCTCATGTAGACCCCCCCGCCAGGTGACCCTAATGACCCCTCCCTCCTCCAGACACCTTTCCCACCCTTGGAAACAAAAAAAATGTTAATGAGCAACTCACACCTAAGCTAATCTCAACACATACTGCTGTCTCTGCTTCTACTCTCTGTATTTCTCTGAAACAGTCTGAAATAGTTCATAATTTACCATTTTTCAGTGCATTCTGGGCATTCGGGAGGTTCTCCTGTGCTTATCTTTAAAAAAAACGCAAATGCACATAAACGCGGTATGCAAACGCAGCTAAACAGACGTTTTTTAACCTACGTTTTCCAGCAGTCAGTTTCCATCGTTCAGAAACGTCCCGTGTACATGGGGCCTTAGCTCCGGGGAAAGTGACAGCTAATTCTGTGAGCTATAGTGAAGAAAAAAAAAAGCCGGCAATTGCATTTAAAAATCGGCACCGACATACGCTTTGTATTGTGCAAAAAATTAGTAAACCGAGGCATTATTTTCAATGGATTTTCATTCGTAAACCGAAAATTACATTAACCGAGGCGTTGGTAAACTGAGGTGCACCTGTATATTGATTGGTTTGTGTGATGCAGATAACGTCTACAAACTATGGGATACACAGGGGTCAGAGAAAAATGGAAACACTACATGATTAGCAGGTGTGAATGTGAAAGCAGAAGTGATGGAACGTTCTTTTGTTTCCGCTGTGTGATGAGACACCTAGCCAGGGGCGGACTGACAACTCATGGGGCCCCCGGGCAATAGGGGATCATGGGGCCCCTGTGTCCTTGCCCAAACTCAAAAAAGTCTATGAAAAAGGTACCAGGGGCATCTCATGGGGCCCCCTACTGACCCCGGGCCCTCGGGCAGTGCCCTAGTTTCCAAATGGTCAGTCCGCCCCTGCACCTAGCTAACAGTTGTGAAGCTTCACTTTCGCCACTCACTGCATGCTCTGCTAGTAATATGGAGTCATGTCAAAGCTTACTGAGCTTCAAAGAGGGAAAACTGTTGGTGCCGCTGAGCTGGTGCCTCTGCGACTGAAGTAGCCAATCTATTTGCCGTGTCGCAAGGTGCAGTATCAAAGGTTATGACGATGTATACAGTTTCTGGGAAAACATCGTCCAATGAGCATAAGCGCAGTCGACACAGTCAAGTGAAGACTGAGATTGAGCTCTGCAGTCAATTTTGCAGCAGTTGTGTTCTTATTCCGGGTCACAATCCTGCGCAGTGTCCTTTTGTCTCTTTCAGTCAGTTGACCATGATGACGTGCTTCCGCTTCTCAGACAATGTTTTCCAGATATTCAGTGGCTTCCAGCAGATCATCAGCCAGTTCTGCAGGCCCTAGAGCTGGAGCGAAGGTGAAAGCCGCGCGTGCAGAGGCCTTATACCTTCAAAAAGAAGCTGCCTTGATGTGGCAGAAAGCAGAGAGAGAAGCCACCTGCTTGAGGTAGAAAGCAGAGCTAAAAGGTAGTATGCGTGTGCTGCAGACTCAGAGGGCGGCAGCATGAGCATCAGCAGAAGAAGGCGTGGTATACAAAACTATGATTGGTTCAGAAGGAGATCCGCTACAAGATCTTGAGGAAATAGCAACTCGCAATTCAGTGCAAAGGACTCAGGAATATATACAGAACCATGATCCAGACCACATTGTGGCAGAGTATGCTTCTATCAAGCCTGTCTCCAACATATTCCCACAGTTTCCCGACTTGACATACTGACAACCATCTCCAGATGTGTCTGTACCAGGGGCAGACTGACCATTAGAGCGCTCGACACTGCCCGAGGGCCCAGGGTCAGTAGGGGGCCCCATGAAATGCCCCTGGTACCTTTTTATAGGCTTTTTTGGGTGTGCTCCGTATTCTCAGCTGTAGGAGAGGAGAGGAGAGGAGAGGAAGCAGCGGGGATTTCAAATCCCCAGACCTAAGAAGCAGCTTTTTCTCCTCTCCTTGCAGGGATGACAGTACGGGCTAGACATCTGATTGGTCAGCACCATCCATGTGACAGTGCTGACCAATAAAAAACCCTCTAGCCCGAACTGTCAGCCCTGCAAGGAGAAGAGAGAAAGTGGTGGGGATTTGAAATCCCCGTGGCTTTCTCTCTTCTCCTTGAACAGGCTAGACGGCTTCTGATTGGTCAGCACCAGGGGCGGACTGACCATTTGGAAACTCGGGCACTGCCCGAGGGCCCGGGGTCAGTTGGGGGCCCCATGAGATGCCCCTGGTACCTTTTTCATAGGCTTTTTTGAGTTTGGGCAAGGACACAGGGGCCCCATGATCTCCTATTGCCCGGGGGCCCCATGAGATGTCAGTCCTCCCCTGGTCTGTACTGTCCATTAACTGTGAAGCTGTCCCAGCACTAAGAGTACACGTTAAAGAAAACAAAGATGATGTTAACACTCAGCAGCCATCACACAACATGGGTTATCATGTATCCTCCTTCAGAAATGGCCCTTTAGGATCCTCAGGGACTACTGATCTAGCAGAACACCTAATTTTAACAAGCTGCCCCGAGAATTATTGGGCATGGAAGACATCTTTCCAAGGTATCATCAGATTTCGGTCTTAAAGCTAGTGACTAGTGAAATGGCAACAAACTTCAATACCATGCGGGATTAAACCAATAGATCTGCATACCGTCTGCAAGATATGCGGATTTCTCAAGACTCTAAGTACAAGGAAGATCATTGTGTCTCTTTCCCACCATTCAGTTTCTTTACCAAGTTTATCGTCAACCATGCAAAGACTAGAAATGACCCAAGCTTCATATTCTCAATGTGCAGTAGCCAGATGTCAGCAAACACAGAGAAGATAGGAGCAAAGCATGGCAACAGACAATTGGCGTCAGTCAGAAAGACAGAGGTGTCAGCCACTGATGAAGATTTACATCCTAAAACTTTGAGAAGAAGTCTATGGAACCAAACAGTTCATGCCCAATTCATTCAAATGTTTGTGGGGTCCATGAGTGTTGGAATGAAGGCCCTGTGCAGGAGCCTAAATTGTGTTTCCCTCCATAGCTCATTGACTATAATATTGAAGCTTGCATGATATCCCTCAAGGAGTTTCTCTGCATCCATTGCCTCTGGGAGATCCTTAGCAGGGGCGGACTGACCATTGTGGAACTCGGGCACTGCCCGAGGGCCCGGGGTCAGTAGGGGGCCCCATGGGATGTCCATGGTACCTTTCATAGGCTTTTTTGGGTGTGATTTGAGTGTGGGCGAGGACAGAGGGGCCCCATGATCCCCTATTTGCCTGGGGGCTCCATGATTTGTCAGTCCGCCCCTGATCCTTAGGCCACTCTTTCAGGAGGGATTTGCAGGTTGACGACATCCCTTGTGATAGAGATGACTATTATACTTTAGAGATGTAATATCCTTCGAAAAAACCATGAGGAAAGAGTGATATGTCTTTGAAACACGTCACAAGCCTATTCCATTTATTGGCAGGTTTATGTAATCAGTGCAGTATTTTGTTTTTTATTTTATATAATGGATGTTGAACAATAATAAAATGTAAAAAAGCTGTTACAAATATTTGTGGTAATAGTGCCTTGATAGTCCCATGGGGGAAATTGTGGTTGGTCCCTTGTGATAGGAGGCAGGAATATAAAGTTGAGATGGAGTAAGTTTTTTGTTTCAGTATCCTATCCACCTCCAGGTGTTTCAGTGTGCCTTTTATAGAGCCAAGGCAGGAATAAGATGCGGAAAAACTATATTTTTGTGCACATCTAAATGCAGCACTACGGTAATCAATGAGCCTAGATACACAGCTCTGTCTACAGGCAAAAATATGTGCCATGTTTAGCAATGCACAAAAAATGTAGAAGACAGTTGCATCCAGGGCTGCACGTGGAAATGCACATAAACACTTGCAATTCATTCACAATTCCATTGCAAACCTCCGCAGCATGTAAAAGGACCCGTCACAATAGTAATTGGAGCACTGCAAGTGTGATTTGTCTATTCAGCAGACATGCCCAGTGATCACAGACAGGGCATCCTCAAATCTGTCACAAATTATTTCATAACTTCCCCAGTTGAGTTCTTGAGTGCCCCTTGTAGCAATCGTGCACATAGAGATGGATGCAAACCTCCATTTTGGCAAAGGCCTCCATCATGTCCAAAACCGAGTTTCTTGTCTTCCCCCCAGCCTGGACACCACCCCCCATTGACTTCTCCATCACATCCAACAACGCCACCGTCAAACCCGCCCCGCAGGCCAGAGTACTTGGTGTCATTCTGGACTCCAAATCGAAACGGAAGAACTTCCTGTGCTAAGAATGGGGCCCTATTCACCAAGCTGCTGACACAAACCTCCTTACCAAAATTCTGGACTCCAACCTATCCTTCCAGCCCCAAGTCCAATCTTTAACAAGCTCGTGCAGACTCCACCTCCGCAACATCGCCAAAATCCGCACGTTCCTAACCCCAGAAACCACTAAACAGCTCATCCACTCCCTCATCATATCACGACTCGACTACTGCAACTCCCTCCTCACTGGCCTGCCTCGCCGCTGGCTATCCCCGCTTCAGTCGATCCTGAATACGGCTGCCAGACTCATTCACCTTTCCAACCGCTCCGTTTCCGCCACCCCCCTCTGCCAATCCCTCCACTGGCTTCCGATTGCGCAGCTGATCAAATACAAAATCCTAACACTGACGTACAAAGCCGTCCACCATACTGCCCCGAACTACATCACTGACCTAATATCCAAGTACCGCCCAGCACGCACACTCCGCTCCTCACAAGACCTCCTTCTCTCTAGTTCCCTGGTCTCCTCCTCCCATGCCTGCCTCCAGGACTTCTCCAGGGTGTCACCCATCCTCTGGAACTCCCTGCCCCAACCCATCAGATTATCACCTACTCTCCTCTCCTTTAGGCGCACCCTGAAAATCCATCTCTTCAGGGAAGCCAACCCCACCCCCTGCTAACTTGCCGACCTCCTCCACTCTTCCTACCACTCCATCCCCCACAGCTATCTCCTCCTGTACCACTATCCCCTCCCTCCTAGATTGTAAGCTCGAAAGAGCAGGGCCCTCAATCCCCTCATGTTTTGCATTGTATTGGTATTGTTCTGTCACATGTTCTGTCCCCCTTTGTAATGTACAGCGCTGAGCGAACTATTGGCGCTTTATAAATACTGTATAATAATAATAATAATCTTCTATCATTTTCTACTCCCAAATCAGCTTCCTTCATCCCCCCTCCCTCTCTGTTGAGTGACATGTGGTCTGTATGATGCAGAGGTCACAGGCAATCAGGCTCAGCAGGAGAGCTCCAGGGCTATAAAATCCCAACCTAGCTGGTGCCCAGATGTCTGTTAGCTTCTCAGTCTGTGATATCGTAAAGCCATAAAACCAAGTCCTTCGCTGAGCTCAAACACATTCCAGGCAGGCGTAAAACGGACTCACATTTAAACATTGCCTTTTCCCCTATGATTTCATATCTTGGATTATGAAAGATTTACATAAAAATCAGGCATATACTTTAATACAAGTTGCCTGATATATTACACCCCCTAGCTGACATCTACAGGAGAGCAGAAAATGATATCTTCTTAACCGTCTCAGGCAGGTATGTCATATTTCATATCTAAACGTTCAGAAGATGCTTCTGCATATTCATCTACTAGTGGCCAGGCTGTTAAATGCACCGAGGGTAAGTTATGGGTCATGATATCAACTTGAAAGGGATTTTGGTTCTAGTTGGGGTCTCCACCTACACCTCCCTCCCCAAATGAGGCGATTGGTTCTCTGCTTCAAGTAGACACCATGCTGAGTTCCTAGAAAAGCTGTTATGCTTGGAGCAGAAAGCTAAGCTAAGCTGAGTTGAAGTTGAAGAAGCTCCCTTTTAACATTGGAACTAACTTTGGGAGATAAGGCCCTTTTGCTCAGAACACTTGAAAGCTGCTTAAACCAGGACTTTTGGCAAGTACTTTATCTCTCTAAATTCCTTTCTGTTATCTCTTTGCTGTGTGATTGCTCTCTGTATATTTATATATATATATTGGCTATATCTTTTTCTGTAAATATTTTTATTGCACACTTTTGACCTTTTAGTAATAAATCTTACTTTCTGAAAGCGTTGAACTGTTTCTAAAGCTCTTTAATGCAAACTAAGAACACCTGTCTCTGAAGAGCGCTACTGTGTTTGTTTAAACCTCTGTATACCCTGTCTGCGGTGACAGTGGTATACGGACGATTATTCAACCATCATAGTGTTATTGCGGATGTCGCCGAGTTTCCTCTTTCTCTGTACAAAAAGGAGGTGGTGGCAGTGTGAAGGGTTAATTGCGTAATTAACCTGGCCCAGTAACAATCGCTCTCAGGCTGCAGACACACAGATTGTGGTCCATTAGCTGGAAAATCTTTGTGCAGGGTGCAGCTGGGCGTGGCATTGTTACATACAT
Source organism: Staurois parvus (assembly GCF_062004578.1). Classification (NCBI taxonomy): domain Eukaryota; kingdom Metazoa; phylum Chordata; class Amphibia; order Anura; family Ranidae; genus Staurois; species Staurois parvus. The sequence goes on from NW_028318528.1 coordinate 391,572, forward strand.
GACCGTTTTAGATTGGCTAGTCCTTCGGTCACGAGTTTGGTGAGAAGGGCTGGGGTCTGACGCTGCGATCATCACACCCCTGTAAACCAACATTCCTTTTACATGCAGTGCATGCACAATGCCTATGATCACGCTATGGAGGGGAGAAAGAGGAATGAGTGTTGAGGGAGTTTTAACCCCTTCAATACCAGCAGGCTTCTTTGCTTCCAAAAAATTGTGGCAAATATTGAGATCAACTTGGGGTAATTTTCGAGGTGTTTGTACTGTCCTGGCATTTTTATTTGACATGTTTTACAACAGAATGTAAGGGAAACCCATTGGTTATTAGATAAAGTCCAAAGAAAAATCTATTTTTCTAAAATAAATTACAGTGTTACATGACGGAGTAATTGTCAAACAATAATAGCACTGAAAACTGAAAAAGGACCTGGTAATGAACGGGTATTACAGACTGGTACTCAAGTGGTTAACCACTTCAAGATACTTTCACCCCCTTCCGGTCCAGGCCAATTTTCAGCTTTCAGGGCTATCACATTTTGAATGACAATTGCACGGTCATGCAACACTGTACCCATATGAATTTTTTAGCATTTTTTTGAGACAGATAAAACTTTATTTTGGTGGTATTTATTCACCACTGGGATTTTTATTTTTTTGCTATATAAATGAAAAAGTCCAAACATTTTGAAAAAAAAGTGTTTTTCTTATAAAATTTTGCAAATAAATAATCTTTCTTCATAAATCTTGGCCAAAATGTATTCAGATATCTTTTAATAAAGAAAAAAAAATAACCCAAATTAGTTTATAACCAAAAATTATAATTTTTCAAACTTTTTTTTACATTTTTATTTTTTTTTATATTATTATTTTTTTTTTTAACATACTGTCACCCTAGCAGTACAGTGTCACCATAGTGACACTGTACTACTTGTGGGGGGTGATGAAGATTTTTTTTTTTTTACACTGATTGCTTTTACATTCATAAAGGCTGTAAAAGCAATCATTTCTCCTTCTCTCTGACTGCATTCTTGCAGCCATTAAGAAATACTGTGTGAGCTGTGATTGGTCACAGCTTGTCACATGGTACAAGGCTGTTGTGAATAGCCTTGTACCATGTGACCTCTGTGATCACGGGTGGTGATGAAGATTTTTTTTACACTGATTGCTTTTACACCCATAAAGACTGTAAAAGCAATAATTTCTCCTTCTCTCTGGCTGCATTCTTGCAGCCATTGAGAAATACTGTGTGAGCTGTGATTGGTCACAGCTTGTCACATGGTACAAGGCTGTTGTGAATAGCCTTGTACCATGTGACCTCTGTGATCACGGGGGGTGATGAAGATTTTTGTTTACACTGATTGCTTTTACACCCATAAAGGCTGTAAACTCAATCATTTCTCCTTCTCTCTGGCTGCATTCTTGCAGCCATTGAGAAATACTGTGAGAGCTGTGATTGGTCACAGCTTGTCACATGGTACAAGGCTGTTGTGAATAGCCCTGTACCATGTGACCTCTGTGATCATTCACTGATTTTACACGTAGTAAGTAGCAATGTCAGCAAGTGACATCTTGCTTACTACTATGATTACTATGATTGGCCAATCAGTGATCACATGATTGGGACCTCACACAGAGGTCCCGTACAGCGATCAGTGTTCCCAGGGAGCGCGCACAGGCAGTGAATGTGGAGGCTGTTTATAAACGGCCACCCGCTCCTGCACTGCTCCCGTCCGGCCATTTATGTACTTGGGCTGGACGGGAAGTGGTAAAGACAGCGCATGGTTAGCTTGGTTCCACTTTAAAATTACGCTAAGGGATCGTTTACACTTGCGGTTGGGGGGGGGTAAAAACACATGGTTGATCTGCATTTTACCACTTGCCAGCCCCCAGCCACTTCCCCATAAGAAGCAGATGGAGGTGTAGGCATGCCACGAATGCAATGCCTTGTGGCTAAAATATCCCCTGTCATTTTATTTCCTACAATAAATATATTCTGTTCATTAGCCATTGAGGTGCTTTATCCTTTATTGTGAGGGGTTTTGCATGCACGGGCACTACCACCCGCTGAAAGAGACCCATTCAAATGAATGAGGCTACACTGCACCTGCCCCAACTGCATGCAATGCACACAGCACAGTGCGTACACCATTTATAGGGTAAACACCCTATAGGAAGCAACACATCGCATATGTAACAATAACCTAAGACCGATAGACAAGACAAAACAAGACATTACTTATTACCCGATTGGTACACTTTTGGGATTCCCCCATATACACATACGTTTACAAACCCTCTAGAGAAGAATATTTTTTAGAACAAAAAACTTCAAGCTGTGTTGTAATTAGGCCTTCTGCCACTAGTTGGTGTTGTGTTTCCTTTACAGTCAGCTCAGATTTGGGGTCATGGTTCTCGGGCTTTCAGCGTGCGTCGGTAGCATCCCATGACATCTGTATGAGACACTTCTTACAGCATCCAGAATTCATTGGCAGATGCATTTAAACTGCATTTGACCTCCTTTTGACCTGCGTCATTTGACCTACTTCATGGAGGTGTTGCATTCCCATAGACTTGTATGGAAGTTGAAAACCTGTGGAAGCGAACAAAAACCGGTCAGCACAGGTCCTTGGACAAATATTCACAAAATACTTCTAAAAATTTTCACGTCTATGTGAGTGTAAGAACGTGCATTATATTGACTGGAGTTCTGCTTTAAATGCCTACACTCAATATTAGCTTTACAATATTTATTTTGCAACATTTTTGCTTGGTTTTCTTCTTTAACCCCCCTAGCGGTATTCCCGAGTGTAGCTCGGGGTAAAATGTCTGTACCAAAAGCGGTAACCCCGAGCTACACTCGGGCTTACCATGCGGCGCTGCATAGGGAGTCCCTGCAGAGCTTACCTTGTCCTTCGCTCCCGCGATGTGTCCCCTGCAGCGTCCCCGGCCATCTCCTCCGGCTGATGCCGGCATCCGGCTTCTGTGTTCTGGTCCCTGTGACGTGGGGACGTACGGGCGCTGCCGGCGGCGGGAAATTTGAAAATTTTAAAAAAATGTCATTTTTTTCAAAACAAATTTTACATAGTAAAACATTGCTGTTTCAACCCATTTCACATACATTTTGTCCCGAGTGCTTTGTCCTGTGCCCTGCCTGCATTTTGTCTGTTCTTTCTGCCTGGAAACTTAGAAAAGTCCATGGCGTCCAAAAAGCGTCCCTTTAGGTCAAAAGCGGGTTTAGATCAGCTAGAGAACAGCGATAGTAAATCAGAACCACTTGCAGAATTGAGTGATAATGATTCGTGGAGAAATTCGTCATCGGACACTGAAAACAATTTTGCGACTTTGCTCAGCGATGTGCGAACTTGGCGCTATATTTCAAATCTCAGTGTTTTTGGTTTGATTATATTATTGAATAAATGTATTATTATTATATTATTATTTTTTATGATTATTTATTAAATTATAATTTATGATTTCGTGTTTCAAATTTTATCCTACCCGGGATGTTTAATAGACTCTTGTTCAGACAGATTTCAGTGAGTTATTCCTAAATATTACAGCCTACAATAAAAAAAACTACATATTTCCATGCAAAATAATGGTACCGCTTTCAGTACCAAAAATCTGAAATAATCATACCGCTATGGCGGTTAACAATGTTACCCAATATATCCTTTGCTTTAAAATATATATGATTTGGGAACTTTAGCTAAGATATTTTCACTTTATTGGTGAATAAAGATTTCATATACATGAAAAACAAAGTACATCAGTTTAAAAACCTATAGAATAAAATGAAGTTGATTGAAAGCATTGTAGTTTTCCTCAATAGAAACAGACCCTTAACAGCTTCCATGGCCCATGTAGAGATTAGGTTACAGCCCCCACACTGGCCATCTGCCCGGCTAGCTCAGTCGGTAGAGCATGAGACTCTTAATCTCAGGGTCGTGGGTTCGAGCCCCACGTTGGGCGGCTAGTCTTTTGTGAAAGTGAAGAAGCATGATCATATATATTTGAAAACTTTCCACAGTACATTAAACATTAATTATAAAATGTCAATTTGGAGAAAACTTATTATTAAGCACTGAATATAGTGGTATAAATGTCTGTGATGGGAAAATATCATTTCATTTTGAAGCAGCAATAGTGATTGACCCACAATGGGAACAGACGCATGTTAATAGTGAACTATCAGTACAGCCTTACATATTAGGATAGGTTTGTGAGTTGCAATTCACTTTTCTCTTCCTCCCATTACAACAGATATGTTGGCTCATTATCAGGCTTTAAGACACCCATGGAGGCTGACCTGTTTCCTGCCTGAGCTCAAGGGTGATAATTGACCCATTGTGTAGGCTGCTGGAGGAGGGGTAAAACTATCAACCTCAGGCCTGTACAGACTGACATTTCTGACATCTAATAGAGGCAAAGTTTGAAAATCCTAACCTTTGCTGGTGACAGACACTACTTCTTGGTCTTGATGTGCTATACCCAAACCTGCTGAAGTGAGTCAGTTGGCCCCTACCGGGAGCCTGTGGGTAATTTTAATTCGGGACTCCTCAGAAGCTTTTAAAAGCTTTAAAAGTGGTGGCCTTGTTCATAACTGGCCTGAAAGGTGATCTTGTGTTGCATTCAAGGGAGGTCTGAAGGTCTCTACCAAATTTTTATGCACTGCCTTCCATGAGTAAGAAACTCTATGAGTAAAAAAGAACTGCTGCTTACACTCAGATTCCATTTCCTCAAAGGAATAATAGCCAACATTTGGAGTTGACACTTGCAAGACACGATCAATAAAGGTATGAGAATACATATTGCACTAGTGGCACGAAAAACTCTTCAATGGTCTGAGTCATCTCTTTGATCCACTGGGTTCTTGACAGGAACAAGGAAACATAAAAGATAATAGTCATTAAAAGTTTGTCTACTTTTGTAGAAAAATAAGAAAAACTTTTTCCAGATAGAGTTCAGTTTAGAAAATTTAGTCTTAAAGTGATACTAAAGGCAAGATTTAAAAAATAGATTAAAAGAGATTATCCAGCTCTGTGGCACAGCTAATCACATGGTACAGATGGGCTGTGATTGGCCCTGTCTGTACCATGTGATCACTGTGACCAATTCCAGAGATCAACTGTGACCAATCACAGAGATCAACACAATAATACACAATGGGCGTGCGCGTGGTGTGTTCTGGGGGGACGTCATATGACATCCACCTAGAACGCTGAATGTCTGAATGGGTGGGAAGGTGTTATACTTACCTGCTCTCTGTATTCCACCTCTTTTGGCAGTCACTCTCTGTCAGCTCCTCCCTCCTTTGGGTGCTAAGGTGACACCAGTGCATGCGTGTTCCTGAGTCGGGATGTGTGTATCCATAGACACATACAGCACTGGCAAGCCATTCCATTCTCACAGAAGTTTGACTGACAGCAGCAGGAGTCTATGTCTGAGCTGTGCTGTGTTTATAGAGATAGGCAGCACGCCTCTGGATCCAGTCTACGTGAGTGCTTTCCTAGAGAGTGGCTTTCTATGGGGGCACTAACCAAAAATGAGGAGCCTGGAGCACCGGCAAGGGACCCCAAAAGAGAAGGATCGGGACTGCTCTGTTGAAGACCATTGCACAGAGCAGGTAAATATACCATCAGGGGTGGACTGACCATTGGAAAACTCGGGCACTGCCCAAGGGCCCGGGCTCAGTAGGGGGCCCCATGAGATTTCCCTGGTACCTTTCATAGGCTTTTTTGGGTGTGGTTTGAGTGTGGGCGAGGACACAAGGGCCCCATGATCCCCTATTGCCCGGGGGCCCCATGATTTGTCAGTCCACCCCTGTATACCATGTTTATTATATTTTAAAAAATCAAGGTTTACGATCACTAAAACTGCCACCACCTTCTAACACCTATGCTAACCTGTGTAAGAAAGATGTGTATACTTACCTATTTTCAGGCTGCTGCAGTCCGGTCCTGTGAACTCCCCTGCAGCCACTGCAGGGAAATGAAGAGAGTGCTTAACAATGACTAGTAAAGCCTGGAGTGGTGTCACCAATAGATTTCAATGCCCCATCTGTTGTCGATGCTTCCTCCTCTCCCCTGCAGCTGCATATGACTGCGGCCAGATAATGCAACAAGCCTGGATTGGCCTGAAAATAAGTACATTTATTCGTCTTTCTTACACAGGATAGTTAAGGTGTTAGGACGTTAGGAGGGGTAGGGGACAGTTTTATGGCTTGTTAGGTGTAAGCTGGAATTCCATTTTGATAATTCCCCTTTTCTTGATCATTAGAGTAAAAATAGAAAGATCTTTATTCCAACATGGATGATATTTCATAGGCTTTTTAAAAATGGCTTTGAAAAAAAAATTATAGGCAAAATTGTTGGTCCTGACTGCTGTAGGAATTATTGATGCCTTCCTGTACCATAGGAGATCCTTGTTGTTGCAGTGAAGCTTACATTTCAGCAGTATACTACTGCATGAACTCTACTACATCCCCTAGATTTGGTGAAACAATTTACCTTTCAAAAGAATTGCTCACTTAGAAAACTTGTCAGAACTCCTCAGACCCAGCAAGTTTTTATTGGTGGGTTCTGAGATAAAAGCAACCTTGTAATTGGAGAGCCGAGTGGGACTTCCTGCAGTGGGAAGCACATTGTCCATTACGAGAAATTCATTTCTACAATGGGTTTGTGGTTGTGATTACTATAATTCATCCTGCTGTACCTAAAGTGATAGTAAAGCCTAACAATTATAATCTCAAATGTACAAGGCCCTTCCCTCCTACTCCCGCCTCCAAGCTAATTGTGGGATAGCTGCTGGTGTCTACATTGTACCTTTGTTATAGGAACAAGAAGTCCTGGGAAGCTGGACTGAGGGATCTGGAACCTGTGGAGTGTACATTAGAAAGCGTGTTTGCATCTTTATACATCATCAGGAAGGACCTGATGGCGAACGTGTATGCAAGCTTGTGTGGACACATGCTCATATATAGCTACATTTAGGGAGTTTATGCATAAAACATTTGTTTTAACAAACATCCGCACAATCAGGGCAAAAATTGCCAGATTTCCTCTGTTATGTGTGGTTCCTATATTGTCAGTGCCATCCCATGGCTACAATAGGCTTGTTTCCTGATCAGGGGCAGACTGACCATTTGGAAACTCGGGCACTGCCCGAAGGCCCGGGGTCATTAGGGGGCCCCATGAGATGCCCCTGGTACCTTTTTCATAGGCTTTTTTGAGTTTGGGCAAGGACACAGGGGCCCCATGATCCCCTATTGCCCGGGGGCCCTATGAGTTGTCAGTCCACCCCTGTTCCTGATTGAAGTAGTTCTGTGAAAAAAAAAACATTCTGGCCACTACATGGCACTGAAGATATAGGATCTACACATATTAGAGAAAATATGGCAATTTCTGTCCTGATCGTGTGGATATTTATCATTTACTCACAGTAAACCTTTCATACATAGATCTCACAGAGTTACTGCAGGACATGCAAACTGGCCGGCCATTGGCGCTGCCACCTAGCAGTCTATTTAAGCTCCGAATTTCATGAAGAAATTGCTGAATGGTCTTTAGTTTATACCTGCAACCTGTTACCAACCTAGCTAACCATAGGGTTTTTTGCCTTCCTCTATGTCAACTGTAGGTATAGGATTGTGTATATGGAGGTTTTTCACTTATTTATTCTATGTATTTTTTTTTTCTATTCGTTTAACGAGATTGACCCATGTCTTTTTTCAGCCTGGCTAACCATGTAACTAAATAAGCACAGTTGTATGACAGGCCTTCCAGTTGTGTGATGAGACTTCTAGATCTCGCAGCATCTTCAGAAGAAAACTCACCACGCTGAAGGTTTGCATACCATTTCTTCACCATTAAGTATGATGGGCAATGGTCACCCAATGTTTCCATCGTATGCTTCTGAATTTCCTTTGGTGTTTCCTTCTGCAGGAAGAGGAACATCATGATGCCTCGTAGTTCAAAGCTTGTGAATTCCACCTTCGTCTCTGCAATGCTTTGTTCAATTACCTGCATTCATTGAGAAAACAGAGCTCTAATCCAAAAAATTGGCATAATATCACATGAAATATCACTCTTTACAACTACAATAACAAAATTGATGTTGCATGTTGGGAAAGGTGTCGGACTGAGAACTTTTCAGCCTTCCCTTGTACCTCCCTCTCCACAATGTAATATTAACAGAGCCACACTAAGAAACTTTTACAATACAGGTTTGAAGGTACTAGTGAAGCTGAGAACTGAGCTGCCACCATTAGGATTCTTATTAATTCAGATGATGTGTCATTCCTTCCATGGTGCTGAGACCTAGTAACACACATAAAGTATTTACAAACATAGAAAAGTAAAATTCCATCATATTAAGCTATTTTGGTTAGACATTACATTGTGTGCCAACATGACTTTCTTCTGTTTTGTGCCACATAAATGGAGGATGACGAACCCTTTGCCTAAGTTGGACAAATACAGTCACCTAGCTCTTTCATGGTAGGGACAGATTTCTGTGGGCTAAAGAGTGTGTACCTTGGTGCCATATTGATAGGTGGGCATGGTGAAAGATGGGTGTTCGTCACATGGTTTATTGTTATATTTTTTTCATGTCCTCCTCCATTAGTTTTCATTTGTGACCCTTGGTGTTGCTGAAAGACTTATTTTTCCAAACATGATTACTATATAATGCCCGTTCTGTGTTACTGACTGCCGTTCATACTCTGTTCAATGTCTGAATGGTGAAGTAACTTCACTCAGGGGGAACAGCTCAACATAGCATATTAGCACAGGCCTGGGAAGATCAATGTCCACCAGTCTAATACTCCCCTGCAGGGGTGGACTGACAACTCATGGGGCCCCCGGGCAATAGGGGATCATGGGGCCCCTGTGTCCTTGCCCAAACTCAAAAAAGCCTATGAAAAAGGTACCAGGGGCATCTCATGGGGCCCCCTACTGACCCCGGGCCCTCGGGCAGTGTCCGAGTTTCCAAATGGTTAGTCCACCCCTGCTCCCCTGTACTACATGCATTATCAAGGTTGCCCACTTTGATAATGCAAGCGGCACAGATAGACATATATTTCCTCGAATTGCTCTCCACTCTTTGAGAAACGGGGGAACAAAACTTAACAACTATTAAAACATTTCTTTTTTTTTCGTCAGATTTTGTTTAGTATGTTGTGCCAGGTTGCAAGAGGAGTCCAGAAGGTCCATGATGGAGAGACAACAGGAACCATACTCAGGCCCTGGAGTCACCAGTTGGCAATCATTACAATAGAGCCTGCTTAACAGATTATTTGGAAAGTGGGTGTGCAAAAATGTTTGATAGTTACTTCTTTATTTCCTTTTTTCTGTAGACTTTTAATCAGTAGTTTCACTGTTTGTACTGTAGATCAAGTATTATATGAAACAGTTATAAATGTCTTTCTTTATCATCTCTCAGTTTAAGTTTATTCATTTTTTAAATTGATATGATTAGTTAACACGTTATTTCCACACCAGATATAATTTATCTAGTGTTGTATTCATACTCAATAACTTTCTTTGTGCATAAGGCTGGGAATGTTAACATAGTTACTACGGTAAACTGATAATTTAGGGTGTGCAGTAACATGCATCAAACAATAAACAATAGCTAAAGACTGCATTGCTAGGAGATGATAAACCATGTTGCCAAAGGTGCCTATGGACATGAGATGAGTATGTCCCATGTGGGCTGTTTTTGGCTAGGTGGATGACCATTCATGTCTATGGTATCTGCAGACAACTCCAGCCAACCATTCTAGGGGGTACAAATGATCAGAAACGTTTGAAAGTCTTGTCTGGTTTGTCACAGCCTGAGTTCACACAGGAGCAGTGCGTAAACCTCCGTGCACTGATCTCATGCTGAGCAAAGAGTGGGCTTGTGGGAATGTATACCATGGAAGCAGATGCTCTGTATTCTCAGCTGTAGGAGAGGAGAGGAAGCAGCGGGGATTTTGAAATCCCCAGACCTATGAAGCAGCTTTTTCTCCTCTCCTTGCAGGGATGACAGTACGGGCTAGACATCTGATTGGTCAGCACCATCCATGTGACGGTGCTGACCAATCAAAAACCCTCTAGCCCGAACTGTCAGCCCTGCAAGGATAAGAGATAAAGTGGTGGGGATTTGAAATCCCCGTGGCTTTCTCTCTTCTCCTTGAACAGGCTAGATGGCTTCTGATTGGTCAGCACCAGGGGCGGACTGACCATTTGGAAACTCGGGCACTGCCCGAGGGCCTGGGGTCAGTAGGGGGCCCCATGAGATGCCCCTGGTACCTTTTTCATAGGTTTTTTTGAGTTTGGGCAAGGACACAGGGGCCCCATGATCCCCTATTGCCGGGGGCCCCATGAGTTGTCAGTCCGCCCCTGGTCAGCACTGTCCATGTTATGGTGTTAATCAAAAATGCTCTCGCTCAAACTGTCATCCCTGCAAGGAGAGGAGAGAAAGCCATGGGGATTTCAAATCCCTGCTGCTTTCTCTCATCTCCTACAGTTGAGAATACAGAACATCTGCCTCCATCTACCACCAGGTATACAGCCCCACACGACCTTTCTCTACCACTCTATGCTGCAGGAAACCTCCCTGCACCGCTCCTGTGTGAACTCAGGCTATGACAAGCTTGGGTTCACATAGGAGCAGGAGGGAAACTGCATGTGATTTAGACAGGAATCGCATTCCTGGTCAAATTGCATGCTATTCTTTGCAGTGCAATTTGCCACCATACATTTTGTATTGACGCATTACAAAGTATCAGTACTCTGTATCGGCAAGTACTTGATCGAAAGTATCATTAATCGTACTTGCCAATCAAAAACAGGGTATTGGTGCATCCCTACTAATAACCCCTTTAAGGTAAGGAAATAAATATAAAGGGCGCATTTACACGGGCATCAAAAATACAGCATACAGATGCATAAAGTGTATAGTTTTCTGTGTGCACAGTTTGGGCACAGAGTCACTTTAAAGCCATCTGTACCTTTACAATTCATTTTAGAGTAGCAAGCCACCAGAAAGGTCTCCTTTTCTTTAAATATGACCTATTTTACCTCTCAGCAATCTCAGGTTCCTTCCATAGTTTGCTGATGGAAAAACAATCAGTCAGTACTCCATGTGTTTCTTGAGTGAATAAGAAAATCTCTATATTTATGCTATTATAAACATCAGACACTGTACATTGCTTGTCTGCTGGGTCTCTTCCAGTCTGCTTTCATCATCTAGTATAAAGAGGTAGATGGTTGGGGCAATTTTTTGCCTTTGGTTACTGCCTCCACTGGGCCTGTAACATTTATATCTTGTAACATTTATATCTTGTAACATTTATATCTTTTTTCATTCCAGCATATAAAACTAAGGGCCTTAACACATTTTTTGACGTAAGTGATTAACACATTTTCCCATCCAATTAGAAATATGTGTCTTGGGTGAAAGTTGTGTGAATCTTGCGCGGAAGCATTTATAAATTGAACCCAAGCTGTATAGGCAAATTCTTTTTAATTTTAAGGGCTCTTGCAGCCAGCAAAAATGTTCTATATTTGGAATATGGCTACAAACTCGTGTTTATGCGAGTATTGGTGTATATGCACCTTTCCAACCGCTCCGTTTCCGCCACCCCCCTCTGCCAATCCCTCCACTGGCTTCCGATTGCGCAACGGATCAAATTCAAAATCCTAACACTGACATACAAAGCCGTCCACCATACTGCCCCGAACTACATCACTGACCTAATATCCAAGTACCGCCCAGCACGCACACTCCGCTCCTCACAAGACCTCCTTCTCTCTAGTTCCCTGGTCTCCTCCTCCCATGCCCGCCTCCAGGACTTCTCCAGGGTGTCACCCATCCTCTGGAACTCCCTGCCCCAACCCATCAGATTATCACCTACTCTCCTCTCCTTTAGGGACACCCTGAAAACCCATCTCTTCAGGGAAGCCTACCCTACCCCCTGCTAACTTGACCGACCTCCTCCACTCTTCCTACCACTCCATCCCCCACAGCTATCTCCTCCTGTGCCACCATCCCCTCCCTCCTAGATTGTAAGCTCGAAAGAGCAGGGCCCTTGATCCCCTCATGTTTTGCATTGTATTGGTATTCTGTCACATGTTCTGTCCCCCTTTGTAATGTACAGCGCTGATCGAACTATTGGCGCTTTATAAATACTGTATAATAATAATAATAATATGCAAGTATAGTTACACACTGCCTATGTCTATGGGTGGCCGTATGCAGCACTTGGGCTTCCTGGGTGGAGAACAAAATGGAAGAATTTACACTGCATTGGCTCAGGGCGCCCGTGTACAAGAACCCTAGAGTGTGGAAGAATTGGGACACCTGCCAAGTTTTTATTGCTGTCTCTGTCTTTGTTATGGAGATTCACACTCTTTATTTGTTCAGGTGACCATTGGCACCAGTTGTTTTTATAGGAAATGTTTCCATTTTTCACCAGAACAAGAAGTGACCAGAAATCTGTCAGTAGGAATACCTTTTCCGGCATCAGCTATCTAAAGGCGGCCATATATGGATGGAAATTCAGCTGGTTCAGCAGGGACTGGCCAAGTTTCAATCCATGTATGGACAGGGTGGTTGTACACACATCAGTCTGTCAATTGACATGTGTACAACCAGCCTATCAGGCAACAAATATAGCCAGCAACACCGATCATTGTTATCTGATAGCAGAGAAGGCTCCCTGCTGTCAGAATACAATACCCCAGCAGGAGGGATTCCCCCATCCCCATTGAGTGTGTGGATGGGGTAATCAAGGTATTTTCTTCCATTCAACCCACTGGTTGAATGACAAAAAATGCATAATGTATGGGCTGCCTAAGATTGGAATTTCCCTAACTTTGTAAAGTTTTCTGATTAGTGTTGCATCTTCAGAACAAGAAAGAAATGGAAATATCTCCAACAGGACACATAAAAAACTTGCACTGCACGCACTTATAGGAACACAAGTGTGGATACATTTAACTTGACTGTGAATTAGTACCAGGAAATAGATACACAACTGTTTGCTGGTAAATGTAGAGAAATGATTGTTAAAGTAAATGATCATTTGAGCATAAACACACAGAAGGTAGGTTCAGGTATAGTCCGCTAGACAGTATAATCACTATGCCAAGGTAATTTAGAATAGAGTTCAGTACCACTCGACTGGGATTAACACATAAATCAGCAAAGTCAGTAATAAATGGTACATATAAGCCTTAACTGCAATGTGAATAAAAATACTATAGCTAATCTAGAGAGCACTCTAGGAGAATGGCTAGGATATAGTCCAATATGGAAATGGTGCAATGTCCCCTAAGAGGTACCTCTTAGAATTAGCAATAGGTAAAGGTCTCTGTCAGGAGCTGCCACGATCCGCGGCTCGGCGCAGGCGCACTGTGCCCGTTCATGCTAGTGTACGGGCACTAGGTCCTAGCCGGCCGCGGCAGAGACGGAATCCGCGCATGCGCACTCAAAGCCGCGGGTGCGCGCCTGGCACCAATGACAGCGCAGGGTACGGTATTTAAACCACCCTGCGCTGACTGGAGTTGCCGTTTGGTCTCCCTGTGTTCCTGATTTGCTGTTCGTGATTCCTGATTGTTGCTGACTGGATTGTTCCTGACCTTGCTGTGTTCTCCTGCTCTGACCCCTGGCTTGCCTGACCTCCCTCCTGGATGCCCCCTATTGGACCTGATATTCTGTTGCTGACCTGGCGTGTGACCCGACCATTCTCTGCCCACTGCTTTGTACCGTGCTGCTCCTAAGGCTACCGACTCGGCTTGTCTGACCACGTTCCTGCTCATCCATCCATCCACCTCGCTCTGGCATATCCGCCTCTTCACATCAGGCTCTCCCCCTGCAGAAACCTCTGGTAGATCCCTCTACCACAGAAGGGTGTACTCAGGAGCCGCGACCTGGTCTCGGTTCACTCCAAGTCCATCCCCACCATCAGGGGCCCTGGTGAACAAGCGTACCGGGACTTAGACTCCGTGCTCTGGGGAAACCTAACCAGTGGGCTACTAGAGGTACCGCCAGGCGGTTCCTTACAGTCTCTGTGTAGCAGCTATAAAGGGGCAGTCTTTAGTCCTAACTCTTCAGCCGGCTAGAGTTGGGGCCCAGTTGTACCATTGATGTACATGAGAAGAATCCCAGTCTAGCCTGCAGGCAGCAATACAGCTACTGGATGGCTGTATTGTCAGTACCTAAAGGGCTTAGCCTCTCTAGCAGCAAATAGTAAATCCCCACAGCAAGAGCTCACCAGTCCCAGTAATACTGCAGTTCACCATCCAGTCATACACAGGGATTAGTCCACTCTCTACTCTGCACCCATGTGACTCTGTCTGTTGGCACCACCAAATTTAGCACACTGAATCCTGGCCAGGCCAAGTGTTCCTTGAAGTGAGGCTATTCCCCTGAATGACCTGGGCGAAGTGTTCCCAAGCCAGAGATGGCCGCAGTAATCCTGTCTCAGGAGCCTACCTGTAAGGAGTAGAGAGCTGGAGAGAGACTGCTTAAGGCAAGCCAGAGCCCTCTGAGTAAGTCCCTGACTGATTCAAGGAGGATGGCTTGCTAAAAATGTACTGTGTGCTGCTTTGACATGTGACTGTTGTGCATCGTCCACTATAAGTGTTTGACAAAATGCTGTCAAGTAACCCCAGATAGTATGTCTTTGTGATGTGACTGTAAATGCCATCTTGAAATAACATTAGTAAAGTGCAGCAATCCTATCTTTTGTGGACATACCTTCCTTGGGATATAAAGGTTAAAGTGATTCTAAATGTTTTTTTTTTTAAATAACCAACACATCATACTTACCTGCTCTATACAATGGTTTTGCACAGAGCAGCCCGAATCCTCTTCTTCTCGAGTTCTCTTCCAGCGCTACTGGCTCCTCCCTCTTGACCAGTTCCCCAAATAGCAAGCCGCTTGCTATGGGGGCACTGATGCATGCTCACTCCAGAGCTTGCTCTATGCTTCCATAAGACACATAGAGCCGAGACTCAGGCCTCACCACCCACTCTCCCACTGCTGTGTCTCAGCCAATGAGGAGAGAGAGGCCCAGGACACCTGAGTCTCCCGTGCACATTGCTGGGGGGCTCAGATGAGTATTAGCGGGGCTGTGGGGGAAGAAGCCCTCAGAAGGTGTTTTACCTTCATGCATAGAATGCATGAAGGTAAAAAACCTTCAGCCTTTACAACTACTTTAATGGCCAGGAATGTTGTGAGAAGGCCTCTGGCATGGAGATGGGCACAAGATGGCGGCTGGATAAAACCTCAAGCAGGAGGGTTGTGGTTCTGTTAGGAAACGTGGTACAGGAGCTTGGTGCCAATACAGAGCCATTCGCAAGTCCCCTTACACATATACCACCAGTTTTATATATGAAATGACAGATACACAGCAGAGGTTGTTAGTCTTTACACATTAGGAACTGCATTGCTATTATTCAGGAGGAACTGAGACAAAAGGTACATTTTTCATAATACTGATTAGGCACAATTACCATTTCTAGATGTTCCCTATAACATAGCAACTCTTCATTTTTTTTTATTTCAGTTCCAGTTCAAATTTTTTTGTAGGTCTAGACACACTTAGTAATTCTAATGAGAGCCCACTTTAGGATACTTTAGGCACTATTTTGTGAGCTTCCAAGTGTTTTTGCAGTGCAATGAATGAGGGTCAGTATGCCTGAACCAATTTGGTCATCTATACATGAGAGCAAAAGAATTGCTTCTTTATGAAGTTTTGGCGGCACTTTGACAGTCTGCTAAGAACAGTACTTTACACGTGAGCATTCTGTTGAATTTGGACCTAAGAGATCTAATTTATATATGCTATCATGTGTAAACTTTGAAGTAAAAAGTAGTTTCTTTGACATTTACTTTTTGTATGTGTGTTTGAGATAACAAAATACAGATAAACTAAAACCAAATCAAGCCATAAAAACAAAAGAGCTGAGTTACTGGCAGCTACTAAATGTTGGCAATGATTTCAATGATAACCCCCAAAGTGCCCAAACAATCCATAAAAGTGTTACATAATTCTGTATGTGGAAACATTTTGTAACAAGCCAGGCAGGAATAAATTTCCATGGTACACTGGCAGTGTGGGCTTGCATATGCACACAAATATATGCATGCACAGTGAATATGGCTCCCAATTTTATCTATCAAATCATACACTGATGTTCGATGTTGATGGCGTGGTCCCAGTTCGCGTTGCATAGTGAACATCCAAATAATAATGCTTTTTATGAGCTCTATTTCAATGCGGTGTACTAAGGAATGCTCATGTCAACAGTTTAGCAAGAAATAAAACACATAAACCTAGCACAAACACTGTGGTTGCTTGATATGTCACTGATAATATGCCTGTTGGGGTCCCAGCATCAGCTGACTGCTGACCAGAGAACAGAAGAAAATTCTTGGTGGAATGTGAGCAACACCCCTGCCTATACAAGCCTCCCTCTCCCTGTCAGGAATGGACTCAGCACTGGTGGTGGGACTCACCTGCCGTGTGGGCTCCAGTACAAGGGCTGACCAGCGGGTGCTCTCAGCAGCCAGAAGCTCACTCCTGCAGTCAGCCAACACCTGAAGCTGATTGCAGGAAGTGTATTTAAGGAATGACCAGGCCTGTGATCAGGGCCTTGGTGCATGTTTCCCATGAGCCCCTGTACCTGGTATCCTGTGTTCCTGCCTTGTTGCTGACCCTGCTTTGATCCTGACCTCTGCTGACCATCTCCTGTTGAACCCCTGGCTTGCCTGACCATCCTTCTGCCTGATCCTTGGTACCGCGCTGCCCGCTACCTGCTGAACCTGGCTTGTGACCCCGACCATTCTCTGCTTGCTCCTCCTGTACCACGCTGCCCGCACGATACCGACCCGGCCTGTCTGACTACGCTTACTTCACCCGACGATCCATTCATCCCACACGGATCACCTTTAGTAAGTCTGCCTGCCTCTTCCCATCAGACACCGTTCCTGCACTCCCCTGCCAGTACTCTCTACCACAGCCAGACGCACTCAGGGGTCGCGACCTGGTTCCAGTCTGCACCAAGTCCATCCCCACCATCAGGGGCCCTGGTCAATAGCAGGCTGGGACTTAGACCCCGCGCCCTGAGGAAATCCGTGCTGTGGGCTGCTAGAGACACCGCCAGGCAGCACCTGATAGTACCTTACGGCCTGCTACTTCCCTGTGTCAGTCCACACATTTCTGGTCATACCCGATTCCCTAACACTCCCTCTCTGATCAGTTCAAGGCAGGGGTAGGCAACCTGCAGCTCTCCAGCTGTTGCAGGACTACAAGTTCCATCATGCCTCTGCAAGTCATAGCTGTAACTGTCAATTTTGCAATGTCTCATGGGAAATGTAGTTCCACAACAGCTAGAGAGCCGCAGGTTGCCTACCCATGAATTAAGGCCTCATTCACACTGGACGTTATAAAAAGTGAAATCTCCTGTGAGTAGGCATCAGTGTATACATAGTATTGCCACGGTCTCCAGGTGTCCCGAAAAAGCTTCTCCCATTCATACAAAGTGGCCATGAGGTCCTCCATGTCCCTGAACTCATTAAGTTTGAAAAACCAAAGGGACCTCGTGGGCGGGCTCACAGATCTCCAGCATAAAGGGATATCATTGCTTTCAACAAATTAATCTTTAAGGAAGCCGTGTACTTTTCAATGGGAATGTGAGGTGCAGCAGACAAGCCAGTGGGCTTAATCTTATGTCAACATTTGTCAGATGTTTAATAGTACAAGTTATTGGTTGCCAAAGGGACTTCATTTTGGAGCAAATCCAGAAGATGTGGAACATCGTACCCTGGTTTGTTCTACAGCACCTGAGCTTTTTATTTTTTATTATATAAATGAAAAGAGCCCAATAATTTTGAAAAAATAAAAATGATATTTTTTAACTTTCTGCTATAAAACATATCCAATAAAAAAATAAAAACAAACATTTTTTTTTTTCATAAATTTAAGCCAAAATGTATTCTGCTACATGTCTTTGGAAAAAAAATCCTAATAAGTGTATAATGATTATTTGTGTGAAAGTTATTGCATTTACAAACTATGATATATATACTGGGATAATCATTTTTTTATACTTTTAATGGCAGTGATTAGCTATTTATAGTGGGACTATGATAGTGCAGTGCGCAATATGACACTAAGCTCCATTCACACTTTTGCAATTTGTCATATGTCTTCGGATGCTACAGTTGCATGACAAGTCGTAAACCATGTTTTAAAACAACAATTCAAATATGTATGGCTTAAAGTTGCAGCGACTGCAAAGTAGTTCATGAACTACTTTGGTACGACTTTCATGCAACTTGAGTGCCATAGGCTGTAATGTAAACCCTCAAAGTCATTTGAAAGTTGCACCTGAATGGTATACAGTTGTGTTCAAAATAATAGCAGTCAGACATCACTAACCTGATCAATCACTGATTTTGGTAGAAATGATATTTCTACATGGCAAATAATTTACTAGAAGGTGTAGTAGAGTAATAGAAATCCAACAGACCCAACAGTCATGACATGCATGCTGCTGATTCTGTGTAATTGAATCACTAATTGAAAGGGGCATGTTCAAAATAATAGCAGTGTGGAGTTCTATTAGTGAGGTCATTCATTCTTTGAAAAACAGGTGGCAATTATTGCCCTTATTTAAGGAAGGAAGGCAGCAAATGTTGTACATGCTGGTTACAGTGCATTTCTCTCTGAAATTCTGAGGAAAATGGGCCGTTCCAGACATTGTTCAGAAGAACAGCGTACCTTGATTAAAAAGTTGATTGGAGAGGGGAAAACATATAAAGAAGTGCAGAAAATGATAGGCTGCTCAGCTAAAATGATCGCAAATGCTTTAAAATGGCAACCAAAACCTGAAAGACGTGGAAGAAAGCGAAAAACTACCATTCGAATGGATAGAAGAATAGCCAAAATGGCAAGGACTCAGCCACCAATCAGCTCCAGGAAGATGAAAGAAGGTGTAAAGTTCCCTGTGAGTACTGTTACAATTAGAAGATGCCTATGTGAAGCCAAGATATCTGCAAGAAGCCCCCGCAAAGTCCCACTGTTGAAAAAAAGACATGCTGAAGAGGTTACAATTTGCCAAAGAGCACATTGACTGGCCTAAAGAGAAATGGCGCAACATTTTGTGGACTGATGAAAGTAAGATTGTTCTTTTTGGGTCTAGTGGCCGGAGACAGTTTGTCAGACGACCCCCAAACACTGAATTCAGGCCACAGTACACTGTGAAGACAGTGAAGCATGGTGGTGCAAGCATCATGATATGGGGATGTTTCTCATACTACGGTGTTGGGCCTATTTATCGCATACCAGGGATCATGGATCAGTTTGAATACATCAGAATACTTGAAGAGGTCATGCTGCCTTATGCTGAAGAGGAAATGCCCTTGAAATGAGTGTTCCAACAAGACAACGACCCCAAACACACCAGTAAACGTGCAACATCTTGGTTCCAGACCAACAAGATTGACGTTATGGAGTGGCCAGCCCAATCCCCGAATCTTAATCCAATAGAAAACTTGTGGGGTGACATCAAAAATGCAGTTTCTGAGGCAAAACCAAGAAATAGAGAAGAGCTGTGGAATGTCGTCCAATCATCCTGGGCTGGAGTACCTGATCACAGGGGCCAGAAGTTGGTTGACTCCATGCAACACAGATGTACAGCAGTTCTCAGAAACAGTGCGACTATAACTAAATATTCATTAAGTGATTCAAAGGAAAGCAAAATCTTCAAACATTTCTCAGTTTATATAGTGAATGTTTGAGTTTGTAAAGAAGAATACAAACACTGCTATATTTTTGAACAGTCTAATATTCACTTTTCTTCAATTTATTTAGAGGAACAACACAAATTTGATCTATTTTTCTTCATGTTTTGATTTGGAATAGAATGTGTAGTGTTCCCAATGCATTTGTGTGTATGGAAATAAAAGCTATTAGAAGGATTTTGAGCTTTATTCACTTTTTTCAACACACTGCTATTATTTTGAACACAACTGTACATGCAACATTCATGTAACAGTTGTCCATTATCAATAATTAAAGCCAAAGTAGTATCCAAGTTGTGTTAAAGTTGCACTTCAAAGTTGTATGACTTTGGGTCGTTTAAGTGTTAATGCAACCTAACTGATGCTGGCTGCGAGGTACACTAACTGACATCTCCAGGACACTAATACAGTAATCAGTCATAATACTTTACACTGTCACTGTACTAATGGCACTGGCTGGAAAGGGGTTGACATCTAGGGGAGATCAAAGGGTTAACTGTATGACTAACACTGTGTAATGTGTGCTGCTTTTTACTAAATACAGGCGTACCTTGGTTTACGAACGCCTTGGTTAACGCAATTTTCGGTTTACAAATGAAAATCCAATAAAAATAATGCCTCGGTTTTTTTGCATTGCATTGCACGTGGGAGGTTTTTAGCGCCGTCCCTGTGCCTTTAAAGTGCACTTTATAGAGAGTTTTGAACAGATAAGCCTTTTTTTTTTACTTTTTTCTGACCTCCGGAACACATTAGTTGGTTTTCAATGCATTTACAAATTTTTTTTCGCAATACGAAGCAAGTTTCCCCAGGATAAATTGCGCCTGGGAGGTTTATAGCGCTGGCCCCGTGCATGCTGGAGTCTGTGGGGAGCACGTGGCGTCGAGTGTGGAGGTGTTGGAGCGGTTTTTGCATCGGGTTTTGGAGCCATTCTGGAAATTTTTAATCATGTCCCTGTACAGTATTTATGCCTTTAAAGTGCACTTCATAAAGAGTTTTGAACAGATAAAAGACTTTTTTTTTTTCTGACCTTCGGAACGGATTAATTGGTCTTTGATGCAATCCTATGGGAAACCGCGTTTCGGTTTACAAATTTTTCGCAATACGAAACGTCCCAGAGACCGCATTAAATACATAAACCGAGGTACGCCTGTATCTGTTTGATCCTTCTTGCTTTGCAGGGAGAAGAAACAAACAGACTGTGACCTCTGTACAAAGCCCTGCGTTGTTTGTCGACACTGAAATTGTTGACAGATAATCTCCAGCTGGGAACAGGTGATACTCAGATCCTGCAGTGCTTAAGCCAGTACATGTCCGGGCCCGTCTGAAGAGAGCATTTGGATGATCCAGAAGAGGATTGGGAGAATGTCATATGGTCAGTTGAAACCAAAATAGAACTGTTTGGTAGAAACACAACTCGTCGTGTTTGGAGGAGAGAGAATGCTGAGTTGCATCCAAAGAACACCATACCTACTGTGAAGCATGGGGGTGGCAACATCATGCTTTGGGGCTGTTTCTCCACAAAGGGACCAGGACGACTGATCCATGTACAGGACAGAATGAATGGGGCCATGTATCGTGAGATTTTGAGTGCAAACCTCCTTCCATCAGCAAGGGCATTGAAGATGAAATGTGGCTGGGTCTTCCAACATGACAATGATCCCAAACATACCGCCTGGGCAACGAAGGAGTGGCTTCGTAAGAAGCATTTCAAGGTCCTGAAGTGGCCTAGCCAGTCTCCAGATCTCAAGCCCACAGTAAACCTTTGGAGGGAGTTGAAAGTACATGTTGCCCAGCGACAGCCCCAAAACATCACTGCTCTAGAGGAGATCTGCATGGAGGAATGGGCCAAAATACCAGCAACAGTGTGTGCCAACCTTGTGAAGACTTACAGGAAACGTCTGACCTCTGTCATTGCCAACAAAGGATATATAACAAAGTATCGAGATGAACTTTTGATATTGACCAAATACTTATTTTCCACCATAATTTGCAAATAAATTCTTTCCAAATCAGCCAATGTGATTGTCTGGATTTTTTTTCTCATTTTGTCTCTCATAGTTGAGGTCTACCTATGATGCCAATTACAGGCCTCTCTCATCTTTTTAAGTGGGAGAACTTGCACAATTGGTGGCTGACTAAATACTTTTTTGCCCCACTGTATAATAATTGTACATTTTAATTAATCAAGTTGGGTTAACATTGGGTTAACACGTTAACATTGGGTTAATTTTTGGAAGATTTGTATGATTTTGGAAGATTTATATATATATTATTATTATTATTATTATACAGGGTTTATTTAGCACCAACAGTTTCCTCAGCGCTTTACAATATAACGGGAGACAATACAGCAACAATACAGTTCAATACAAGAGGGTTAGGAGGGTCCTGCTCCTTGGAGCTTACAATCTAACATATATATATATATATATATATATATATATATATATATATATATCTTTTTTTTTTTTGTTTTTTGTTTTTTTTTTAATGGAGCGCATCACAATTTTCAATATTTAACTCTCACAGGCTTGGCTGAGAGCAACTGATTCCCACTGCTGTCAGTCCAATCCTGTGATGAGGGAGCGGGGGGGGGGCGCTCCTGAGTGTCCGTTGACACAGACAGTGAGGCTCAGGATCGAGCACAAGGGTATGCCACCATATAAAGCAGCTTCCTATGGTAGAAGAGGAGGAGCCAGGAGTGCCGACAGGGACCCGAGAAGATGAGGGCCATTTTGTCCAATTCTATTGCACTGAGCAGGTAAGTATAAACCTGTTTGTTATTTAAAAAAAATTAAATTATAGACTTTACAATCGCTTTACAAATGTATAAATTGGGCTTTAAATTGTTAGGGGAATTAGAAATTTCAACCAACCTAACAAGTACAGTAATATGTAAAGATCATGTTTCATGTAACCCTCTACAAATATCTTCAAACATATACTGTAGTATGCTTAAATCCTCTCATTTTTGCGATAAAACGTTTAGTGCGTAGTAGTATTGGTATGATCCAGCCCTAATTGTTTTCACAAACAAAGATAAATTCCAAAATCAAGATCAAACATCAGAAGAAACCACTGCGAGAAGAGGAAGGGTATATTCTAACAGGGCATTTGCCAATCAGCTATTGTTCCATGTGTACCATTCTTTATCTGGACTTTTCTGATAAAACTTGGCATGCTGACTTTCTATTTGTCAAATACACTTTCAGTTTACCCCTTCTAAATAATGGTTTAATCCGGGCTAATAAAAGCAGTGCTTGCAGTCTTAATTTACACTCGGCAGGTATTCGAGAGTGTAAGTATTCTTTTTACTTTTCTAGAATTTATTATTAAACAATATTTTGAAGCTGAACTCTAGGCAGATATAAAACACACAAATTAATGCTGTTCTGTAATTATTAATACATCATAAAATTTATTTTAGTTTACATTCCTGCGTTTGACCTTGTATAAGGTACTTGCAGTCCCTGTACAGCAGAGCTCAGAATGTGAGGGAAAGTAGCAGTGTGAGAAGCCAATCAGTTCATGTGCTGACTGATTGGTGAAAAAAGATCAGTGAGAGAGAAATGAGCTAATCCCTGGGTTGCTTCTCTTTTCACTGTACAGTCACAGGCTAGGGGCATGTCCTTGACAGTGTGAATAAGGGGGAGAGAACAATGGTCTTGGACAACTTGCCAGCCAGCTTGCTAACAACCAAATTAACCTGTCTAACAGTATGCGTTTATAACAGGGGTTTAGTTAGCACACATTTGCAAATACATACGTAAGCCACAGAGCCACGACACGGCACCCTGATAATCTGTGGTCCTAACTCTACAATTTGTGAGTCCCCATAGTAGAGGCACATGCATTTAATGGATAGATCAAGGGCAGGTGGACCTGAGGGAGCCACCCCTCTTAAAGGCAAAGGAGTGCACTGGACCCCAGCATGTAGCACAATGGCAACCAGGGTCCTAGTGCACCCACGTACCAAAAACTCAAACATGCATAAAAGTGGCCACCCGCCCAAGTCTATAACTGGCTTATGAAGCAAGGACACATAAACAGGCATCACATAGTGAATAAGGGGGAGAGAACAATGTTCTTGGACAACTTGCCAGCCAGCTTGCTAACAACCGAATTAACCTGTCTAACAGTATGCGTTTATAACAGGGGTTTAGTTAGCACACATTTGCAAATACATACGTAAGCCACAGAGCCATGACACGGCACAATGGCAACCAGGGTCCTAGTGCACCCACGTACCAAAAACTCAAAAACTCAGACTTGGGCGGGTGGCCACTTTTATGCATGTTTGAGTTTTTGGTACATGGGTGCACTAGGACCCTGGTTGCCATTGTGCTACATGCTGGGGTCCAGTGCACTCCTTTGCCTTTAAGAGGGGTGGCTCCCTCAGGTCCACCTGCCCTTGATCTATCCATTAAATGCATGTGCCTCTACTATGGGGACTCACAAATTGTAGAGTTAGGACCACAGATGATCAGGGTGCCGTGCCGTGCCGTGTCGTGGCTCACGTATGTATTTGCAAATGTGTGCTAACTAAACCCCTGTTATAAACGCATACTGTTAGACACGTTAATTCGGTTGTTAGCAAGCTGGCTGGCAAGTTGTCCAAGAACATTGTTCTCTCCCCCTTATTCACTATGTGATGCCTGTTTATGTGTCCTTGCTTCATAAGCCAGTTATAGACTTGGGCGGGTGGCCACTTTTATGCATGTCCTTGACAACTTAGTCTTGGGAAACATCCACACCATCAGCTGCATTAGAACGCAGTTGCTGGCGTGCGGTGTGAAGTTTTTTGTTTAGTTATTTGTGTGAACTTTTTAGAGATGGCACAAAGTTCAGTACAAGCACCGTGCAATATGGTGTATTATGCACAATGCTATGCTAATGTTGCTGTATGCTGTACTTTCTTTTAATCCCTTGGCACCGGCGCCTCCCGGCCCTTTAAGGGTTTCAGAAGCCGGAAGGCGGGGCTGGGTTTAGGGTCATGTGACTGCCGTGACACTCTGTCACGGTGGTCACATGTTTGGGAGAGGTCCTAATCGAAAGAGGAGATCGGGACCTTTCCGTGAGTACCAGACATTTGTGCTGGGAGTGCGCAGGGCGCGCGCTCTCAACACATATGTTTTTCTGAATTGCACGCAAATGTGCCCAGGAGCCAAGCCCAGACGCTAGGAGGCAGCACATTTGCGAGGTAAACACACACCACCCCAGCAGTCTGCTGAATACAAATTTTAAGCCTAGACCTCTATTTGGCCATAGGCAGGCCATAGATTATGCAAGAAAATTCCTTGATTCCCCCATCAACACAGTCAGTGTTGATGGGGGAATCCCTCCCACAGCACCGCCTATAGCTGGTGACACTAATCATTCAGAAAAAACCTGGCGAAGCCTGCCTATACATGAATGGAAACTTCGCTGGTCCCTGCTAAACTGGCCAAATTTCAGTCCATGTGTGGTCTGCCTTAGGTTCCTGCTTAGTTTGTCTTGTGGTTGACTTAGCTCTGCTTTACCCCACCGGACCACCACCAGCCTACATAAGTGGCGTTTGATGCTATTGCAAAATAATTCTTTAAGTTTATAAAATTTGCAACTAAAACCAAAAGAGCTTTTGAGATGATAAGGCAAAACAGCACAGACATATTTATTTAGGGCATTTATGTGTTACTGTGTTTCGGTGCCATTCATGTTTAATGGCACCATAAAACACTGAGGCAACCCATATGGAAGAAAAATATATTTGAAATATATTTTAAAAATATTCTTCCCAAATATATTGCCATATATTGGAAATGCTACAATTTTGGCCATATTCAATATAATTTAAAATATATTTCAATAAATGAATATATATATATATATATATATATATATATATATATATACACTGAATGTTGAAAAGAGTTTTTATTACACAACATATGAAAAATGTTTTTCAAATATACTGTATGTCTTTAAAAATACACATCACATTTTTGGAATGCATTTACAAATATATGTAAAAATATATGTCAAATTACTTTTTTATACGTTAAAAATTTTTTGAAGAATATATTTAAAAACATATATATTTTTAAATATATTTTGTAATAAAAATGCATTTCAACTGAAAAATATTTTGACACCTGTGTCATTGCACTCTGCAATTCACACAGGGGCGGACTGACAACTCATGGGGCCTCCGGGCAATAGGGGATCATGGGGCCCCTGTGTCCTTGCCCAAACTCAAAAAAGCCTATGAAAAAGGTACCAGGGGCATCTCATGGGGCCCCCTACAGACCCCGGGCCCTCGGGCAGTGCCCGAGTTTCAAAATGGTCAGTCCGCCCCTGAATTCACAACAATGCACATTAGAGCACCGCAGAGCATTGTGACACAAAACAAAATCTCCACTGGAGATGACTTCCTTTCCCAAAGACACCACAGGAGTGGAAATCGTGTTAAAATCTGACCTTTGACTGCCGTCACCAGTTCTCCTGTGGTGATCACTATAACGGACATAAAAAGGTGGATCTTCCTAATGGGGGATACAGACAGACAGGGCTGCAGTTAGAAACCATGGGGCCCCATACAGCCAACCTAACAGCCCCCACCACAAAAAAACCCACTACAGTATACTACGCTTCTTTTATGAATGAACACAATGAGTGATCGGTACCGATCGCTCATTGTGTTAATTCAGGAAAGGATGGGGCTGGTAAATGTGACATATTTGTCGTACTCTTCTCCCACTCTCCTTCTTGAAGGATTCTATTGTGTGATTGCAGCTGCCAGTGGAAAGGAGAGAAGGGAAATCGACAGCACTGTGGGTGTGGGGGCACACAGGGGAGCCTGGGCAACAGGGAGAAAAGTATAGTACACAGGGAGAGTGATGGGTGCGGCGGGGGGCAATTAGTGGAACCGATCCCCTGTATGCCTCTCTACAGAAGCTGAAAACCAGCAGAAGGGAGAGGAGAAGAAGCTGGCTTTCAGCTGTTGCAAAGAGAGCCATACAGGAGATTGGTTCCAATAATCTCCCCCACGCCCAATTATGCTGATTACCCTCCCTGCCCACTTTTGATTTACCCAGTTGCCTGGGCCCCCCTGCTAGCCTGGGCCCCGTACTAGAGGTCTGATGGTACCCCCTTATCCACGGCCCTGCAGACAGCAATAAAAAGTTGACAGAAGTTCTAATTCATCTTTATTTAAAAATGTGAACAACCTTTTGGCTGCAGTTGTATGTTAAAAATCCATATCCACAATATAATCTGATTGACTGCTTTTTCATAAAAAAATGTTATTGAATTTACAAAGTGTTGCTTCTCAATTGCGTTAAAAATTCAATATAATATGCATTGTTCATTTTTTACTCTCCTGAAAAAAAAAAATGAGGAACAATATTGTAGAAATCTGAAGTTCAAACTGTATTGTAATTTTGAATTTAAAATTACCTTTCTAATTGCAAAATATTTAAAGTTGAATGCCAGGCAAACAGCTATATACACACATCAAATACATATGGGAGCTGTTTTACCTACTAAAGGATTAGTATTTTTGTCCAGCCATTTTAAAATTTACACAGCTTTGCCATACAGCAAAACCCTATCTGGTCAAGTATGGGACCTTATTTTTCCCTGCTGCAGTTAGGTTACAGCTACAAGTTTTGTCACTCCTCCAGCCTGTGACTGTACAGTGAAAGAAGAATCCGCACGCTGATGAATCATTTTCTTTATCATTCTATACTCTTCTCCTATGAGCATGCTGTGTTAGCACAGGAGCACTGCACAAAACGGACTAGCTTCTAGTGCTGCTTCTTCCTCTCCAAGTCTGAGCTCTGCTGTGCAGTGGCTGCAAGAGTCATATATCCAGTAAAATTCAAGTACTTGCACTGCTTGCATTTAAAAATCTGCATTGAATGATAAAATCACAACATGGTACATTTTTCTCCATGTAATGTTTTCATTTTTCAATTGTTTTATTGTAGTATAAGTGGTACATGCTGTATATACATATAAAAACAGGGTAAGGAAGATACCCCTGGAAGAAAGTTTCAAATGGGACCATGCAGCTTAACCCCTTGGCGCCAGCGCCTCCCAGCCCTTTAAGGTTTTCAGGAGGCGGGGTGGGGTTTTAGAGTCATGTGACCACTGTGATTTGCTGTCACGGCAGTCACATGATCAGAAAAGGTCCCGATCGAAAGAGGAGCTCGGGACCTTTCCGTGAGTACCGGACATGTGGGTTGGGAGCGCACAGGGGGCGCGCTCTCAGCACATATGTT
Source organism: Staurois parvus (assembly GCF_062004578.1). Classification (NCBI taxonomy): domain Eukaryota; kingdom Metazoa; phylum Chordata; class Amphibia; order Anura; family Ranidae; genus Staurois; species Staurois parvus. Next base: position 419,633 of record NW_028318528.1, read on the forward strand.
TTTCTTAATTGTACGCAAATGTGCGGCTGCTCAGCATCAAGGCCCAGATGCCGGGAGGCCGCACATTTGCATGCGGCTGGCGCCAAGAGGTTAATCAACAATGGCTTTGATGAAAAAATATAACACATAATATACAAAAAGTGAGATAAAACCACTAATCGACACCTCACTAATTAAAAAGACAACATTGTCTAGTCACCTAGGCAGCTGCTCACTGCTGCTCAGCTGCCACATTCATACATAGGGGGTCTTATCTAGTATTGAACAAATAGTAGGAGGCCTCAGGGGATAAAGCTGCAATTTATGGATAACATCCAAGGATATAATGAAGTAATCACTTATGTCATTCCTAAATAAAAAAGTTGCTGACAATGGATCATACAGAACACATCATAATCAAATTGGCATATGTTGGTATAGTCACTTGTAATGCCTGGATGTATGGTCCACCCGCAAGCATAGTTGTACAGTAGAGATACAGTAAAGTCAACAGCAGTCCAGATGTAAGATGTTGATAAATTGTTGATGACACAGAATAACTTGTCACAGTACAATCAACCCAGTGACCTTACATATATAGCATTAGGGGCCAGGGAGCCACCAATATCAGCATATCATCTCTAGCATCTCACCCTTCCTTTTATGACATTTTCTTTACCATCCGCATCGGCAGTCCTTTTACAGTATGGCAGCAGCTCCACCAGATGGCGTCTTGTTTGCTCCTGTGCAATGTACACAGTGCTGGCGGTATGGATAGTCCACAGTAGGTGTGAGGCTAGGAAGGCTTATTGCCCATGAATGAAATGGAGGTCGAGCTGAGACGGCCGCTGTGCGTGGTGATGTCACGTACAGGATGTCCGTGGGGGCATGCAATCCGACACGATTCACCCAATGCGCTTGGGCTTCTTCAACTTTTCATATTGTCTATAGAGGCCCTTGGCATATCTTTTTTATATTATATGAGTGTAACGATACAGTTCAAGGTAAAAGTCATAAACATCAGAGAAGTACATTTGCAAAAGATACTTATCTAATTGTGTTGTATAATCGGGCATCTAAGTATAACAAGTTAATTCCTTTTATCTTTACACATAAAAACTATGTGAAAGAAAAGTGCAAAAGAAACAAAAAAAAAAGTAGGAAGAAGACCTGTCACGTTATATAAAGGAAGAGCATGATATCTAGAAATGGATATGTATAGAATGTAAGAGGATTAAATATTTGAAATGTTCTGTCATGGTGCAGATATGAAGCCCAATGGAAAGGAATTTGGCTCACGTATTAATTCATATGAAGTGGTTGGGCATCTAGGGTCTAGGAGCCAGCAGCATCAGTTTTCATACATTTGATACATTTCTCTTGAACCTGTAAGTGCAAAAATTGTAAATATCAGGGCTCTTCTTCTGTCTCCATAGTATAATTCTAACTAGTCTTGCTGCTATGATTGTGTGAGTTAGGAAAGTTGTATATTCATGGGGCCTTTGGTTAGTTCCGATATGAAGGAAAGCAAGAACAGGATTAGGGCAGATTGTCAATATGCGACACAGTCGAGGTGAGGAATATAGCTTTACGAGATCTAGGTGAGTTTATCATAAGTTCACCAGATATGAAATATAGAACCTGTCTGAACACAGTATCACCAGCAAAGTGAGGATCGATCAGAGAATATACAAGGTCATTTTCCTGGAGTACAATGGCATCTGTGTAACAATTTGAGAAGGACTCCCAAGGTGTAATGGATCTAGATGTGTTATGTAGCCACTGGCAAATTTCTCTCTTCTGAAGTTCAGAAACGGTAGTAGATAGATTTCTTTCCCACAACTTAGTACAGACGTGATACTTTTTTATTTGCACTAACATACTCAATTGTTTCTGTCACAAGTGCACTAATAAGGCTACAATCACCTTTCCCACAACTTCATACTTGGAAGTTTTGCCTGTGGAGAGTTCTACTACAGCATTTGGAAGTCAATTCCTCTGGTAGATTTGAGTGTTCCATTATGGAATGGCATAGCATTTTGAGGAATCAATAAGTTGTCATAAGGTATAGTAGAAATGAACTTCTAATTTAAAGGTATTTGTAAAAGTCTGTTTTGGTAGTAAGAAGGTTTGTTGTAGGTCAAGAAAGGATCTAGTGGAGTTGATATCTTAGATCATGGTTTCTCAATCACGGTTCCATGAAACCCCAGGGTTCCTCCAAAGGCTGTTAGGGGTTCCTTGAGCAATGAGCAATTTCTGCCTCTAAGTTAAGTTCCTGCTGACACCATTGATCTTTTTAGCTATCTGCAAGGAAGTAATTGTTCCCAATGACCACAAGTGTAAGGTGTATTCTTCCCACTAACCATCACACTAATGTATCATGAATTGTAGTCATTTAACAGGGGCAGGGGCGGACTGACCATTTGGAAACTCGGGCACTGCCCGAGGGCCCGGGGTCAGTAGGGGGCCCCATGAGAAGCCCCTAGTACCTTTTTCATAGGCTTTTTTGAGTTTGGGCAAGGACACAGGGGCCCCATGATCCCCTATTGCTCGGGGGCCCCATGTGTTGTCAGTTCGCCCCTGAACAGGGGTTCCCTGAGACTGGAATGTTATTTCAAGGGTTCCTCAGTGTTGAAAATGTTGAGAAAAGCTGTCATAGAGCTTTGCAATTGTGTTGAAACCTGACTGCATCCAATGTTTGAGGCTGTTAACCATTAGTTTCAGAGTTTTCAGAGGAAGAGATTTGGATACTGCGACAACAGTGTAAGATCATATCCTAAGAGTATTGCTCCTATAAGGGCTTGCAAGTCCCAATTAAAATAGAAGTATTCAGTCAGGGTCCGAAGTTTATCGGGGTCTGGGGTCCACCACAGTTTAAGTTGGTTTGATATCATGGCCCTGTAGTAGGAATAGATATTGGGTGCTCTCATCCTTGCTTTATTTGTAGGAAGATAATGGGTGGTGTTCCTGACTCATATGTAGTGATATCTCCTGATGTTTATCCCTCGGACCTTTCACTCTTTTTGATGCCTGTTTCTGGACTCTTTCAATCTTATCAATATCTTTTTCTAAGTGAGCTTTCCAGAACTACTCACAGTATTTTAAATTCAATATTTTTTGTGGAATCAGTACCAGGGGCGGACTGACCATTTGCAAACTCTGGCACTGCCCGAGGGCCCAGGGTCAGTAGGGGGCCCCATGAGATGCATTCAAAAAAGGGGGGTTTGTGAAAAGAAATTCACAGAAAAGCGGCTACATTATGAACAGACCGTGACACTCAGAAAATTTTCCAAAAATTATGCTTTATTACACAGATATAAATATGACATATGGGCATTCGCCCTGGTTTACCATCACCTCAGTATGAGACAATAACACACAGACCTAAAACCATATAAAATGACATCAAGACCGGTCTAAATGTATGTGCAACAGAAAAAGTGACTGCAAGAGTCTAATATCTCTGTAGTACAAACACATAGGTAAACACTTCCCTAAAGAGGTGTGTCCAAAAATTATACCATAGGTATACCATAATATTGAATAAATTTACACCAATATCATAATGGTGAATCCCAAACAGGGAATCCAAAAATTATACTATGGATATACGTATATCACATGTATGAAATGCAGTAAGCACAAAAAAAGAAAAGAAAGTAGAGGAATCCTTAAAAAACAAACATCAGGAGGACAAGGGCAGAACAAGAAGTCAGAGGAGGTAGCAGAAGAGAATATTCATGACAAAAAGGTAATTAATTTGGCCAATTTTCCACTCAAAAGGGAACATATCTCTCTATTAAACAAAGGTATGTCCTTCTCACCAGTGACCCCCATGGACGAGTTCGAGGTATTCAAGGATGTGAACTTATTTCTAAGAAAAGTCTTCTTGAGAATGATACATGGTAATCCTACCATTTTGGAGGATATGGCCTCCGCCTCGTCCATGGAGGACCGCAAGATACTGGATATGTTGATATCTCTCATAGAGGAAAATGAGGATGGTGATGAAAGTATAACAGACTTGGATAATTCCAACAATATAATTAGAAAGGTTGATCTAAATATTAGATCGACAAAAATGCCGAAAATTCGTTCCAATATGAGGATCTCGACATTTCTAGATTTTGTTGCTGATGACCTTAAAAATCTTGAGTGGAAAATGCCAATTGGCGATAACCTTACCAAAAAAGAAAGAAAAGCTCTTAAAGAACTAAAAGAGACCAAAGATATTGTCATTAAGAGAAGTGACAAAGGGGGCAATGTAGTGATTTTGAATGAACAAGACTATGTCAGGGAGGTGAAGCGCTTATTGAGTGACTCATCCACATATAGGAAAGTGACTGCGAATCCTTTCCATCTGGTGGTTAAAAAATTAAATTCCATTTTGACACTAGGAAAAGAAGTGGGTTTGTTAACTAAGAAAGAATATGACTATTTGAGAACTGAAGAATTCAATCACCCTACGTTTTACATTATCCCTAAAATACATAAAAACCAAGAAAACCCTCCAGGTAGACCTATTGTTTCAGCCATTAATGGTCCCCTAGATAAAACAGGGAAATATATAGATTTGTTTCTTAAGGATATGGTTCCGAATCTCCCCTCTTATGTGAGGGACACTAAGGATGTGTTGGCTAAGATTGAAAATATGACCATTAAGGATAACTCCATTCTAGTGGGAATAGATGTGGAATCACTTTACACCTCTATCCCACATGAATGTGGCGTGAGATCAGTTTCCTATTTTCTTGAAAAAACATATCCTACTTTGGGAGGACAGAATGAATTCATTAGTGAGTTATTGGAGTTTGCTTTAAAACATAACTTTTTTCAATTTAATAATACCTTCTATCAACAAACTAGAGGTACTAGTATGGGAGCACCGTGGGCTCCGGCCTACGCATGTCTCCATTTGGGGTTTTGGGAGGAACAGGTTGTCTTTAAATCATCAAGATTTCTTGCTAATGTCCAGATCTGGTTAAGATATATAGATGATGTGTTCCTTGTGTGGCAAGGAACATCTGAGGAATTAAAATCATTTTTGGGAGAGTTAAATCAGAACTCCTTCAATATTGGACTTACATATATATGTGACGAAAGATGTATTTCTTTTCTGGATCTGGAGATTAGACTTGAAAATGGAAAACTCCTCACTAAGACATATAGGAAACCTACTGCTGCCAATACCCTATTAGAGGCAAGAAGCTACCATCCACGTTCACTGATCTCAGGGATTCCAGTGGGACAGTTTTTGAGATGTCGGAGAAACTGCTCAAACATCAATGATTTTAAAATGGAAGCTCAGGATCTCTATAGAAGATTTAGAGAAAGGGGATATTCCCACTCCCAAATTAGAAATGCTCGGAGACGGGCATATCAAACTGATCGTGAGGATTTATTATCTACCAAAAAGGAAGTGAAGGCTAGATTGAGTGATCAGCCTGTGAGAATGATTACCCAATTTGGAGCTCAATGGCAAGATGTTAAATTAATATTGGAAAAACACTGGAAGATTCTTACTCAATGCCCCAGGTTGAGTAAGATTGTAGGTGAACGTCCCCAGATGGTAGCAAGAAGAGCACCAAATCTTGGTGACCTCCTTATTCATTCAGATTATCAACCATTAAAACAAACAACATGGTTAAAATCACGTACCAAGGGGATGTTTAAATGTGGAAAATGTCAAATCTGCAAATATGTGGATCGCACGGATTCCTTTTATGATTCAGGAAATAACACTCACTATAAGATTCAGAGTCTTATAAACTGTTCCACAGTAAGGGTATTATATATCTTAACCTGTCCCTGCAAAAAGATGTATGTAGGTAAGACTAAAAGACAACTTAAAGTAAGAATTGGTGAACACTTTAGAGATATTAGATCAAATGATCCTGATAGTAACCTTGCCCAACATTACGCTAAATATCATGGAGGTAAACTGGACGGCACTAAAGTAAAAGGTTTCTATGCACTGCACTTCCCACAGAGGAGAGGTGATTTTGATAGAGAACTGCTTAAAAAGGAGAAACATTGGATATATAAACTTGATACACTGTACCCTAAGGGGTTAAATGTGGAATGTGATCTCCAAGTATTTTTGGAAAAATAGGTTTATGGGACTATATACCGGTGTTGGGAATATTAATGAAAATATGGATGATCTTACGATATGAGTTTTTTATATAGCTCTAAACAATGCAAAAGGACTTACTATCTGGTTAAATGTCCCTTAATACCTTCTGTCTCTGAACAATAACCATACCATAGGATGGATGTTAAAAAACTGGGGTATTTCTGTTATTATGACCCTCATGTGAATTTTCAGATTATATTGCCATCTTGTGGTATTTGTTGGTATTTTCTGATAATTGATATTGTCTCCCCCAAAAAACCCAATTCAGTAGATGGAACTGTTGATTCTCTGATTTATTGCCATGTGGCGGTTAGTTGATGGCATTTCTCAGTTTCTCTTAATGGCTGGAATTGCGATAAACCTGTGTATATTGGGAATATTAACGTAAATATGGATGACATTACGATATGAGTTTTGTATATAGCTCTAAAATAATGCAAAAGGACTCACTGTCTGGTTATATGTCCCTTAATATCTTTCGTCTCTGAACAATAACCATACCATAGGATGGATGTAAAAAACTGGGGTATTTTTGTTATAATGACCCTCATGTGAATTTTCAGATTATATTGCCATCTTGTGGTATTTGTTGGTATCTTTTGATAATTGATATTGTCTCCCCAAAAACCCGATTCAGTGGATGGAATTGGTGATTCTCTGATCTATATCGCCATCTCCTGGTTAAAGTGTGACAAAAGCCCCAACAGACTGGTATATGTAATTTATGACCTTTGATTAATATGTGTTTTGGTAAAAATATTAAGCCTCTCCCCTCTCTGTGGACTCCAGCCGCCTGCCTTTTTAATTTTAATTAAGACCAGTAGCTGTGCTAAGTATTTAGCCCCCCCCCCTTGTTTTCTTCCATTAGGAACAACTGCAGGTCACCTCTTTTGCATAAATGGGTGGGTCTTTACCCACTATAAATAGGATATTGAAATGCAGTTGTCCCATTGGTCCTGACGAAGCTGAGTGAGATACGCCCATCGGCGAAACGCGTTGACGTCATACGTCAGATACGTCACTTCCGGTCATGCGCACTAGGTGGAACGCACGCTGACCCATAAGGAGGAAGCCATCTTCACATGCTATGAGGCAAGCGTGAGCAGCACAGGCGCTGAGAGGGGGCTGGAACCCGCGGTATATCGGCGGATGTCAGCGGTGGTTCCTGGGCCTCTGTGGCCGTGTTTGGCAATATCCATGAAGGACATCTCTTTCATTCCCTTTATCCACGGCACAGGTGGTGAGTGGATTGTTACAGGACATTAGATATACGGTCCTCTGTGATTAATATGACCTACATATCTTATTGAGTGCAAGCTCTGTCAGTGACTTCCCACATTATTTGTTTCACTACAGGATGGGGACATTATGGTGCTTTGTGTAGGATACAGGACATACCGTATATAGTTCAACAGGCAGAAGATTCCTTGGGATATGTCTTGCTTTTCCTACAAAGGGTGGTGTGTAGTCCACATATAGTGGTGAAGATACCATTTCAAGCAGAGTGCTGCAATCTGCACCTTTTCTCCCATCCTGGGAATAAATGGGGCTTATTTCCATTCAAAAGCTTTATGACACAGCTGTTCACATTACAGATGAACGGGCCCCAACCACGTGTGCCGGCACAGGAATGTATTGCATCATATATTTGACATTTATGTCTTTTTCCAAACAGGCCTGAGGCTTACTGTTCCCCTCTTCACGCTTATTGTGCTTACTGCATTTCATACATGTGATATACGTATATCCATAGTATAATTTTTGGATTCCCTGTTTGGGATTCACCATTATGATATTGGTGTAAATTTATTCAATATTATGGTATACCTATGGTATAATTTTTGGACACACCTCTTTAGGGAAGTGTTTACCTATGTGTTTGTACTACAGAGATATTAGACTCTTGCAGTCACTTTTTCTGTTGCACATACATTTAGACCGGTCTTGATGTCATTTTATATGGTTTTAGGTCTGTGTGTTATTGTCTCATACTGAGGTGATGGTAAACCAGGGCGAATGCCCATATGTCATATTTATATCTGTGTAATAAAGCATAATTTTTGGAAAATTTTCTGAGTGTCACGGTCTGTTCATAATGTAGCCGCTTTTCTGTGAATCTCTTTTCACAAACCCCCCTTTTTTGAATGCCTTTTTTGGCTACTGAATGGAAACCAAACATTGGGTGACACGATAACTTAATTAACAACCTCTTAATAACTACCTATAGTATATAGGCCCCATGAGATGCCCCTGGTACCTTTTTCATAGGCTTTTTTGAGTTTGGGCAAGGACACAGGGGTCCCATGATCCCATATTGCCCAGGGACCCCATGAGTTGTCAGTCCGCCCCTGATCAGGACTTTCCTTCTCCTGCTGGTGAATATTCTAGTGATGCCATCCAGTTTTATTTGCTTTCCCCACTGCCTGGTCTCTTCTATCATCCAATCACATGCAAGCAAAAATTGTTTTTTTTAATCTCCCATGAAATAGTCAAGTATTAAAACTGAACTCAGCTTCACCGTATTTACTAATCAAAGTGAACATTCAATTTGCATGTAAACCAACATCAATATCTAGTATATTATATTTTTAATGTTTAAATTTTAGTTTACTGACACTTGTTATTAATGTCTATATTTTTTTCAATTCCTCTTCAGCAAGTTTTGTTGTGCCATTTCCACTGATCAGCTCAGTCGAACAACATGAAGCTCCTTTTGTTCCTTGCTGCTTGCCTTGGCTTGTATTACACCTCAGAGGGGAAGGTTTATAGTCGCTGCGAGTTGTACAGGATCTTCCAACAAACTGGGCTGTCTGGATATCATGGATATAGCGCTGCTAACTGTATGTAGAATGGAAATAAAAAGCAGTAATATGTAGAGGGATGTATGTATACAGAATACACAAACATAAGTGTCAACTGAGCTCAAAATGCACCTGTGCCCAGACTATGGACATTATATTAGTTACATATACTGAATAGGAACAGGTAAAAATTGTTTTAAATCAAGCCATTCCCAACCTCTGTAGCTGCAGGTTTTGTTAAGTAATTCATTCTCAAGGAACCATAAAGAACTCCACAAAGGACCCATTCAAACCAGGGCAGTCCATTCTGGTGCATTTGTAGTATGTCGCCTGTTTTAGTGAATTACATTAAGGTAGCCTATTCATTTAATTGGGCTGCCTAACACACCCAAACAGACCAAAACAGCTCTTGCAGCATTTTCACTAGCAAGGCATAGTAGCATGTTACCACACATTGTGGTGTGCTGCAATGAAGATGAGTTGGGGTATTGGGATGCCATCCATAACCAATAGAACATCTGGTGTTTGTTTACATTAGAAAGCTGGAAGGCTATCAACATTTTGCTCTTCATAGAAGTTGAGAAAAGGGGAAAGAAGTTGTGATTTCAGTGCCTCTATTGTGAACTTTAAAGATGAATTTCTCCACAATACCTATAGTTACATGATGAATATTAGTTGAATATGGGTTCGACTTAAGTGTTTTTAGTGCTTGTTTGTAAAATGCTCTTTTCACATATAGGCGTTTTGAATCGTGGCCGGAATCGCCGCAATTCTGCCTGTAATTTCAAAATGTGCTGTTAAAATGTCAAATGGCACATCAGCCTGTTCAGGAACCATTAATTTCAATGACACCTAAAAACGTGGGGCGATTCTGCCGCAATTGTTGTCGGATAAAGATGTTGCCATTCAAACTAAATAACTTCTTTTGGGCAATGCGCTTTGCGCGATTTGGTTTGTGCTATTCTACCTGCAATTCAAAACGCCTATATGTGAACGGAGCTGCCCCCCCAGGTAAACTGTCTTACATGTCTACTGACTCTAGTTATCTTTTTTAGTCTTAGCATCACAGTAATATCATATGTCACAGTCTCACAAGGCAGGCCAGGGGTTGTGGCAGGGGCTGAAAGATACAGCTTCCCTGCTGTTAATCAGTATAACTAAAGCCGACTATAAGGAAAGTATCTCTGAAAGTTCTGATTCATAGCAGGCAAACTGTAAGTACACAGTACATTATTCCACCAATAAAAACACTCTAAGCATACAGGAACAGCAACAACGACAACTCAGCCATATTATATCGGCAGGCAGGACAGCAGTCTTGAACCTTTCATTATACACAGGTATATGTTTCTGACAGTCAGCAATATAATATGTAGGTGGCTGTCCCTGGCAATCCTGTTCCTCCAGGTCAAGGCCTATGTTGGCATTGCAGAAAAATGGCTCTGAATGCAAACTAGTAGTTGTTGAACCCTTACAATTAGTGTGCATTAGGGCTAGACAATTGGGACCCAAGAATCTATTGATATCACCAAGGTTTGGAACATGCTTTAGACAATTAACAATAGATCACAGCCTTCACGGAGCTGTAATTAACTAGCTATTGTTGTCAGAATAGTAAGTGATGCTGAAGTCTGACCACTGAAAGGCTCTATGGGTGGGACACACATTGCCTCCCTTAACAATTGAGCAGCTTTAATGCTGAACCTAGAAAGTCTGATTGGAAGGTCAGCATATATTTTCCAATAACTATTTTTATTGACACCATTTGAGCTGGATCATGGTTCATTTTTCTACTCACATTCAATCCTGATTCTAAATCTACTCTGTGCACATCTACACATACAGTATTTGGAAGATATACCTTTTGGAAATGTTTATAGTTGTTCTAAGCAGTAGAATATATTATTATTCTTGTTTCTATGCTGTTTATGGTCGTACTTTTCTATCAATTTACAGGGATATGTCTTGCCTATTATGAAAGTCGTTACAACACTGCAGCTGTGAACAACAATGGGCCAAGCCGTGACTACGGAATATTTCAGATTAACAGCAAATGGTGGTGCAATGACGGAAAGACTTCTAACGCTAAAAACGCTTGTGGAATTAGCTGTCAAAGTAAGTTCTGTCTGTGTTAAAGCTTAGTGATAGTAAAAGATTACTTTTTTTTCTTCATAAATAACAAGCAGGTCATACTTACCTGCTCTGTGCGTTTTTATTTCATAGAGCAATCCCAATCCTCCTCTTCTCAGGAGCCCTGCTGGTTCTCCTGGTTCCTCCCTCCTGCCAAGTGCCCCCATAGCAAGCAGCTTGGTATGGGATCACTCAAGCAGACTCCCTTCTGAGCCACAATTTTAGCCACAAAAACTAAAATTAAAACACCACACCACTTCTAAGAGGTCCAGATACAACTTTATTCTGGACATTATTCTATAATGTCAGGGAAAATCCAAAAAGTAGCCAACGCATATTAGGGGTCCAAGAGCACCCCCTTCATCAGGGCTAGAAAGAACATAAAAGCATATCAATCCAATATTAATACAATCAACATATCAATGCAATACCAATATAACAAAACATTTAATAATACATATTATAAAACAAGCCAAATAGCCAATAGCATTGGAAAAATACACACTGAATTAGAAATCTAACACTTGGTAACAATGCACCTCAATGCATGGAAATGTAGGTGCTGCATGCATTTTTCACACAGCAACACAATGCAAAGGATACCAAGCATTGTGCTGTAGTGTAATACAGAGCATATGAATTTTGGAGGGGTATAGGGCTGTCATTTAAAACATTTTTTTTTTTAATTGTTGCCCGAAGTTTAACTTTAAAGCAAACCTGTCATGAGACAAAAACAGGGACTGTCATTGCTGCTAGTTGACTGGCTTACGGTTCACATACGTGTGGGTGGTGCCGGTGTGGATCCGCACAAAAATCTGATCAGCCGTACCACCCGCACAGAATAATGCGGACGCCACCTGCATTGGAAATCACAACCGCACTGGGAACCGAGGTTCCTGTGCAGGCAGCGGTTTCCAAAGAAGTGCAGGGACTTCTTCTCTGCGTGTCACGGGGCACAGGAGTCCATTCAAATGATGTGCAAAACGTGGCCCGCACGGCCGCATATATGTGAACCAGGGCTACATGTTGCTCCACTATCTTCCATACCCAGAACAAGTGAGCCCATCAGGAAATTTGGAGTAAAGTCAGAGGTCCAAATCTGCATACTTGTCCAGCGTCAGTGACTTAATGTATGGAAGATCAGCATGATTGCCAAGCAAGCAGCAATTTTAAAGAAAAGGCCAGCAGTGGCAGCCTCCGTGTTCCTCTAATAACAGGTTTCCACATTCATTGATGTTTTAGTGATGAAGTCCAGTTGTTGCCTTTCAACATTTGCCGTTAATAAACATTTGCAATGACTTTCCATCTCAGAGACACATTTTCTACATTGCCTTAGCTTCACTAAAGGTCATTCATTTAATTCAGGTTTAAAAGTTTACAACCACTTAATGACAAACATCTCAATAGCTAATAGAACACAAGATCATTTCTGATATCCACTTTATTGTTTCATTACAGGTCTCCTCAATGATAACATCTACGATGACATTGAATGTGCCAAGAGAGTTGTGAGAGATCCTAATGGCATCTCGGCTTGGTAAGTGGTGGTAATTATACTTCAAATAGTATATCATTAATGTGTTTATTATAAGAATTACTATAATTGAAGAAAAACTTACAAATGTTTTTTTCACAGTTTTGAATAGAACTGGGGAGGGTTAAATTATCTTTTTGTGACACTTGCCCCAGTACTAGAGGTCAGAAACTATAGCTGGCGAGTGTATTTTCATCTATAACATTCCCACTATCTTAAGGCAAACAAGCTTGCTAATACGTGGTTGATCCCCCAAAATTAATTAATATGTTACCCCAACATTTCATATTCCTGATATGTGCCTGCTGTATCATGTACTTGTATGAAAAAGTATCCTTTTCTCTTTGTATTGCTTCCTTTGTGTGAAATCCTTGGTGTTCCTGCCAGTCCCTCTGCTTTCCTATTAAGAATTGACCACACTAGGCATGAGAGCACAGCGTGGCCAGTTCTCTAGCTGTGCTAGAGATCTCCAATCATCAAACTTCTGCTGACACCCAGCACCCCTCCCCTGCACAGCCATTCACTGTGAAGATCAGTTTGCTGCTGTTTCTCCACCCTCACCTCTCTACAGTTGAGAACAGAGGGAATGTGATCACTTATAAATAAGGGGGGGGATGTATTTATAATGTTTTTATATCTGTATACAAATGTTTTATATTTTATTTTTATTTCAAACTGTATGGGTCAGGGGCGGACTGACAAATCATGGGGCCCCTGGGCAATGGAGGATCATGGGGCCCCTGTGTCCTTGCCCAAACTCAAAAAAGCCTATGAAAAAGATACCAGGGGCATCTCATGGGGCCCCCTACTGACCCCGGGTCCTCGGGCAGTGCCTGAGTTTCCAAATGGTCAGTCCGCCCTTGGTATGGATTGTTTTACAAGGAGATGGCTTGCATATTCTTTAATGCACAATGCTGTAGTTCTTGTCCAGGTAACACACGGGACTGTGTGAAGGTAACATAAGGAAGTACCTGTGGGTCTCTCAGCAGTATCAGGTGTGGACCGTAGTACAGTTGGAGGGTATTCCATACAGAAGCACAGAGGCTGGTAGTGGTCAGGGCAGGCGGCAGATGAGAAGCATAGTCGACATACAGTCTGAGGTGGATGCAGGCAGCAGACAAGCATAACCCATAGCTCAAGAAAGGGATCAGTAACAGGAGATTGCAAAGACAAGGCAAGGCAGGCAGGAGCACACATGGCAAGGTGAGGGTACAGATGCAGAGTAATTAAATGCTATGACACACTCAGAGCCCTGGGCTTATGGTCCTCAAATAGAGTGCCAGAGGGCAGCCAATCAGAGCAGAACAAGTGGAACAGGCAGCACCAAGCAATAGGACACTGCACAAAGGGAGTGCCACCACTGGCAAACAGGAGTACAGGGGACACAGCTTTTCAAGTGGGGCCTAATGCCCAGCAACACAGACACAGACTGGGCAGGAGAGAGTGGCCACCAGTGGCTAAAGGGGGAAGAGAGGATTTTGTCCATGTTGCATAGCAGTGGTAGGGCAGGTGGGCTGCCGCCTAGGTGTGTGATTCTTCAGAAACCTATTAAGCTCATAGCTTTCTATGGAGTCTACCTCTGCTTCACTCAAGCTCCAAGCGGTGTTATTAGCCCTGTCCAGCCCTATGATATGCAGAAGAGTGGATGTGTTTTGTAGTCCTAACGCACTTCCTGTGCTAGGTAACAACGTTGCTCCCCCATATACACAGTACAGTGCGAGAGCGTTGTAACTTTAGGACTTGAGGTTGGTACTGGCAGGATTGCCAGGTGAGAATAAGCCTGGGTTCACATTTATGTGGTGCGGTATATCACATGTGATTCGCACAGGAACCGCACCGCATCCCTGTGCAAATCACATGCAAATTGTGTGCGGTGCGATTGGAACCATACATTTTGTATGGCTCTATTCGCACCACACCCACACCAAAAACATGCAGGACCCTTTTTTGGGTCTGCACTAGAATCGGATCACATAAGTATTCACACCCATGCAATCCAATTCTGCACATCGCACTACGTTTTTCCGACCGCTTTCGGGGTGTTGTTAACTTAACATACACACCCGCAGCGGTTCGCATGAATGGGGTGCGATTCTGATGCGGTGTAGAATTCGCACTCAAAATGCCGTGAATTCTGCATCGCATCAGTGTGAACCTGGGCTAAAGGAGAAAATAACTAAGCCAAGACCGCTAAGGACCACTATGTGCAACATATCACATTTTTGTTCTTGGATATAGATATATTTTACGCCCAGGGGCGGACTGACCATTTGGAAACTCGGGCACTGCCCAAGGGCCCGGGGTCAGTAGGGGGCCCCATGAGATGCCCCTGGTACCTTTTTTCATAGGCTTTTTTGAGTTTGGGCAAGGACACAGGGGCCCCATGATCCCCTATTGCCCGGGGACCCCATGAGTTATCAGTCCGCCCCTATTACGCCTGTTTTGCACACTCACCTCTCTTGCATTGTGACCCCTGTGCTGAATGCTAACCTCCCCAAGTGACATCACTGTCAACTGGCTGTTCATGTGCTAAGCAATGCATTATGGGATCATCAAGGAAAATGGTCACATATTCCCTCATTTGTGAGAATCTGACTGAACGGGGTGAAAAGGAAGCACAAGGAAGATGAGTAATAATAATGAGGGGGTGGACTATAAATGGAACCTTTTACTTTGCCCTGAATGCGCAAAGTGACAGCTATGGTACTAGTGAAGGTGACATAACAGAAGTGATGACACATTGCTTAAAAAGACAATTTCATGTTGATATCTTTTTCATTTAATTTTTTTTTTCTGACTTACAGGGTTGCCTGGAGGGATCATTGCAAAGGAAGGGATTTGAGCAGTTTTACTGCTGGATGTTAAGTGACACCAGCATCTCTTGAATAAGCAGCCTGCCGCTATTAAAGAAAGGAAAATGTGGTGAAAACGCACAGCTAAAGAGATCAACATGTATTCAATTGCAGCAATAAAGATACAATTTGCTAAAGCAGAAATCAATGTCATTGCCTTCTTTTGCATATTTTGTGGCCTCATACTGTACATTTAGGGATTTTCTTTAAAAAGGATCAAAATCAATACATCACATCTTCTTTGGTTGGGAAATATTAGTTCACTTATAAATTTTTTTGTGAAAAGCTGAAAGTGATTTTAAAAGTATTATTTTTTTAAATAACAAAAATGGTATGCTCTGTGTAATGGAACTGCATAGGGGGACCCCGAACCTCCTCTTCTGCATTTAAGTTGTTCAAAAGAGTTGGCTACAGAAATGACGGGTTTAGGATATACAACTCCAGTTAGCACATAGAAACAGAACACTGGTAAAATAGAAATAATCAGCAACATTTAACAGATTATACAGTCATGGGTAGTAGCTTGTAGCATACCCCTACTATTTTCCTTTTTTTTTTTTTCATCTCTATGAAGTTCTACCCATAGGGACTTCACCTCACCCCTTTGCTCTATCTGCAAAGTCATCCCTTGGGTTCACCAGTAAATCATTCTTAATATACAGGCACACCCAGGGGCAGACTGACCATTTGGAAACTCTGGCACTACCCAAGGGCCCGGGATCAGTAGTAGATCAGCCCCATGAGATGCCCCTGGTACCTTTTTCATAGGCTTTTTTGAGTTTGGGCAAGGACACCCTCCAGTACAGACCCCCCTCCCAGTCTAATCCCTCAGTACAGACCGCTATTCCTTTAGTGCAGATCCTGTCCCAATATTTACAAGGAGGGATGAGCCCAGGTATGCTCAGATCCTAGTTTGAACCCACCTAAGCTATCCCACCAGAAAGCTGTCAGTGTGCACTGCCCATCTTAAGCGGCCAAGGAATTCCCTGCCTCACAGCCACATGTAAACACACCCCTTGCCGCTGTGAGGCAGGGAATGCCCTGGCCATTTATGATCGGTGGTGCGCACTGACAGCTTTCTGATGGAAAAGCTCAGGTTGGTTCCGACTAGGATCCAAACATGTCTGAGCTCATCCCTACTTACCAGATGCAGCGGCAGTTCAGAGTGAGGGAAGTCCTCCCCTCAGCTATGTCATGTGACTGGAGCTAAGGAGGAGCCTTCCATCTTATCAGTTATATTGCTTCCAGCTATCTTTATAGAACTACTGGACCCCTTCCTTCTATGCTATGGAGAAGAGGAGAGGAGCAGCTTCTACATATAGATCAAGTGCAGTGAGTATTTTTACAATAGGATAGGAAACATATTAAAGGCAGAATGATCAGGATAAAATAAAAGGAAAAAATCTGAAAAAGGAAACTAATGCATTCACCCCTTCTAAGGACTGGAAATACACATATGACGTATCTGTTGCTCAGCTTCAATACACTTTAACTTGATTCCTATAGTTTAAATTCATACTAAACACACATTGTTTAATTTACATTATCCTTTCTTTTTCTGTATGTGGATGATGGTGCTGTAATTATTTTAATTAAAAACAATCTAAGTACTTATTACCTAATCGATATACAGCTCTTTCCCAGCCTGTCTGCAGGGAAACATAGGTAGGAGGGGCTTCTAGTCCTCTGCAGCTTTGTCATTTGTTCAAAATAATAAAAAACAGCCTTTGGGATACAGAGTAAAAATAAATAACTAATATCAATAAACTGTTTTAAATGGTCATACAGATATATATTTGAAATCAAATCTTTCTTATCTCTTGGCAATAGCATGGTTGGGAGGATGTCTGCCAGTCACAGGCTGTGTCACGCCCCTCCAGCCCCTGTCTTAGAATAGGGAGGGGAAGCCTCATTCAAGATGTAATATCCCACTCTCATTGGGTTTAGCTGGTTAGTGGACATGGAGGAGGAGGGATGGAGTGGGCTGTCATTTCCCACCATGTATACACCCACATGTGTGACTCTATGGGCTGTTCAGATGTGATAGGCAGGAAATTGTCAGCATAGAAACTCACTGAAAACTGAGCATGTGCAGAACTGCCAACACTGCTCTGCAAAATCCCCAGCTTTATTGGGGACTTGTACAGAAGGAGGAGACAGAGAACAGCAGGATCAGCCAGGTTTTTTGAATTCAGAAAACAAATCCCATAGTGACCAAGTACATTATGTAATACAGCATTTATTGATAGTTTTTTATTATGTGGGTTTAGTAACACTTTAATTTAGCTTGCTCTTGGGTTTAGACACATTTTAAAGAGGAGTTCCACCTGAAAAAAAAAGTCAGCAGCTACAAAAACTGTAGCTGCTGACTTTTAAAATACAGTCACTTACCTGTCCCTCGGTCCAGCGGTGTCCTCACCACCGTTGGTTTCAACGTCCGTCTTCTCTTTGCATCTTAAATGTGGGCACCCGACTGTGACAGCTTGAGGCTTCACAGCCGGGTGCCCACTGTGCATGTGCGAGTAGCGCTGCGCTTTGTGAATGGCCCCATGGTCTTCTGGGACCTGTCACGTGTCGCGGAGGACTATGGGGAGAGAGGGGGGAGGACAACTTCTACTTCTGATTACCTAGGCCAGGGGTGGGCAACTGTGGCCCTCCAGCTGTTGTAGAACTACAAGTCCCATGAGGCATTGCAAAACTGACAGTTACACGCACGACTCCCAAAGGCAGAGGCATGATGGGACTTATAGTTCACCAACAGCTGGAGGGCCACAGTTGCCGATCGCAGCAGAGGTGAGAGCGGGCACCTGCTCCCCAAGGGTGCCAATCCTAATGGGGAGCGGGGAACAAGGCATTAATGTGGAACTTCCCCCCTTTTGGGTGGAGCTCCGATTTAAATTAATTTGTTTGCTACAAAATCACTCGCCTAAACAGGGACTTGAACCCTGGACCCTCAGATTAAAAGTCTGATGCTCTACCGACTGAGCTATCTGGGCCCTTAGAAGCTATGACAGGTTACATTTTTTTTACATACTATAACACTGTTCAACAAATTTTTATTTTTTGCCAGTTTTGGAAACAAAAGGATCCATTTCTTAATGAATTTCACATTCTGAGTTCAAATATAACAATGAAATTTGTCAATTGGCTCTAGTTTTTCTGTAAACGGAAAGTTTTCTACTAATGGCGTAATGACTACATAATGCACAATAATTATATAGATAGATGTCTTTCCACAAATATAAAGCAAGTGATATTGACTTACAACTGCACGTGACTACACGCTTCAGGTTCTTCCTCACTTGACTCAACCACGAAGGATTCTGGTGCTTTAGGAATTGGTAGCCCCTCTCCATGAGGAACTGGACGTATTGCCAATGGAATATTTGGATAGTGCACAGATAACTTTTTCTTCTTATTTAGCCCTTTTACAATTGGAGGCACCATACAAAAGTAACAATTACTAACATGATCTGTTGGCTCTCTCCAAATCATTGGCACAGCGAAAGGCATAGATGCCTTTTTTCCATTCAACCATTGCTCCAGTGCCGTCCCACAAGAATTGCAGCATATATGTGGTGCCCAGCTCTTGTCCTGGTCTCCTATCTTGCAGCCAATATACAAGTTGTAGGCTTTCTTAATCATTCCTGTTATCCTCCTTTTTTGTGAGATAAAAGTTATTTCACCGCAGATATAGCAGAAATTATCTGCTTTATTCACACAAGTTCGAGGCATTACTGAGTAGCCTATATAAGCATAAAACGAAATGTAAAGACGCTGTCGAACTACAATCAGCTACAGATACTGCAGCTTTTATGCAGTGAAGTGATGCAATTAAAGGCTAATATTGCATCATCTCAGTATACATGCAATTTTCTATTGGTCACCAGTATCAATTGCGCAATATGCAGCTGAAGTTGCATCATAATTTTGAATGGCTTACGTCATTAGATGGGTGAATATATCATGGAAACTAGAGCCAATCAACATTTTTTAGGGTCATTTTCGTTTTCAGCACCCCAAAATTATGTAAGATTAGCTAATTTTATGCCCAAAACTTTTTACCTGTTGAACAGTGTAATTATACTTATAGCTAAGAAAGCTTCAATAGGCTTTAGTTCCATTTCAGTATTTTTCTGACTTATTTATTTTAATCAGTGAGAAAGTAAAACCATTAGGGCTTTTTTTCTCAGAAAATAGGTGCAGGAACTTCCCCCTTCTGAATCACTTCTTGCCTACACCCCTACTCGCCCCTCTGAGTAGCGTCCTTTGGTTCCTACCCACCTCCCAGTACCGCTCCTTAGAGAGAATACATAGCCAAGTATCATTTTGTGGGGCTAAGTAATTTCTATGGAATGTTTTCATGATAACAAGAAAAGAAGTAAAATAGATCCCCTGCAGCCAACAGAAATAGACTCCCCCCATCCCCCCAGCAACAATGAACCCCAGCATCAAAATACCACCCCAGGAACAATATACTCCAGCAGCAACAACAGATCCCCCAGAAGCCAGCATCAATAGACTCTCCAGCAGCCAGCAACAGTAGAACCCTCCCTCACCAGTAGATCCCTTCCCAGCAACAATAGATCCCCCACCAGCAACAATACACCTCCACAACAATAGACCACCATGCAAAAATAGATCCCCTCCAGTGACAAGAGATACTCCTGCAGCCAGCTTCAATAGGACTTCTAGCACACCCCAGCACAACCATATAGATAATGGTGAGAAGGGATTTCTTTAGTTCACCATTACCCTTATTATGGGTAT
Organism: Staurois parvus; assembly: GCF_062004578.1. Taxonomy (NCBI): domain Eukaryota; kingdom Metazoa; phylum Chordata; class Amphibia; order Anura; family Ranidae; genus Staurois; species Staurois parvus. Next base: position 439,835 of record NW_028318528.1, read on the forward strand.
GCTTTATTGTAGGATCCCAAGCTCTACAACAGGGGTCTCCAAACTTTTCAAGCAGTATACTGTCCTTCAGACTTTAGGAGGGCCTGATTAGGGCTAGTGAGGACAGAAAATGTCCTGGCCCCAGCATCAGTGAGAGTAAACATGGCCTCAGGGTTGTTGGTCAGTAGGAGGAGTGCCCCACCGTTGTTGTTATTAGTAGGAAGAATAGTACACCATCATGGTTTCAAGTACTGCCCCATTGTTGGTCTCAGTTGGAGGAAAAGTATCTCAAGGGCCGGATAAAAAGTAGCAAAGGGCCACATCCGGCCCTTGGGCCGCAGTTGGGAGACCCCTGCTCTACAACATAGAAGCCAGGGTTTTCTTACACTGCACTAATGATACAGTATACAGTGCATCCAGAAAGTATTCACAGCGCTTAACTTTTGCCACATTGTGTTATGTTACAGCCTTATTTCAAAATGGATTAAATTAATTTTTTTCCCTCAACATTCTACAAACAATACCTCATAATGACAATGTGAAAGAAGTTTGTTTTGAAATCTTTGCAATTTATTAAAAATAAAAAATGAAAAAAGCCACACGTACATAAGTATTCACAGCCTTTGCTCAATACTTTGTTGAAGCACCTTTAACACCAATTACAGCCTCAAGTCATTTTGAGTATGATGCTACAAGCTTGGCACACCTATTTTTGGGCAATTTCTCTCATTCTTCTTTGCAGTACCTTTCAAGCTCCATCAGGTTGGATGGGGAGCGTCGGTGCACAGCCAATTTCAGATCTCTCCAGAGATGTTCAATCGGGTTTAAGTCTGGGCTCTGGCTGGGCCACTCCAGGACATTCATAGAGTTGGCCTGTAGCCACTCCTTTATGTGGGCTGTGTGTTTAGGGTCATTGTCCTCTTGAAAGATGAACCGTCACCCCAGTCTAAGGTCCAGAGCGCTCTAGAACAGGTTTTCATCAAGGATCTTTCTTTCAATCCTGACTAGTCTCCCAGTTCCTGCCGCTGAAAAACATCCCCACAGCATGATGCTGCCACCACCATGCTTCACTGTAGGAATGGTATTGACCATGGTGAGCAGTGCCTGGTTTCCTCCAGACATGATGCTTGGCATTGAGGCCAAAGAGTTCAATCTTTGTTTCATCAGACCAGAGAGTTTTGTTTCCCATCAACTGAGAGTCCTTCAGGTGTCTTTTAGCAAACTCCACGTGGGCTGCCATTTGCCTTTTAATGAGGAGTGACTTCCGCCTGGCCACTCTACCATACAGGCCTGACTGGAGTGCTGCAGAGATGGTTGTTCTTCTGTAAGGTTCTCCTCTCTCCACAGAGAAATGCTGGAGCTCTTTCAGAATGACCATCGGGTGCTTGGTTACCTCCCTGGATAAGGCCCTTCTCCCTCGATCGCTCGTTTTGGCTGGGCTCTAGGAAGATTCCTGGTGATTCCAAACTTCTTCCATTTACAGATGATGGAGGCCACTGTGCTCATTGGGACCTTCAATGCTGCAGAAATTTTTCTGTACCCTTCCCCAGATCTGTGCTTTGATACAGTCCTGTCTCGGAGGTCTATGGACAATTCCTTGGACTTCATGGCTTGGTTTGCGCTCTGACATGCACTGTTAACTCTGGGACTTTATATAGACAGGTTTATGCCTTTCCTAATCATGTCCAATCAACTGAATTTGTCAGGGACCGGGATCGCGCTAGGGTTTGCGCATGCGTGGTGTGCCCAGCTGCATTTGAATACGATCTTTTAGCCAGTTTTCTATCCATTTACATACGGATTTTTCCAAGCCTGTAGACTTTACCTTATACATTAGCCGTGTGTGGGGAACTGTGTCAAACACTTTTGCAAAATCCAAGTATACCACGTCCACCACCACCACTCTGTCCAAGTATACCACGTCCACCACCACCCCTCTGTCCAAGGTTTTGCTCACCTCCTCATAAAAAGAAATCAGACTTGTTTGACAACTTCTGTCTTTCATGAATCCATGCTGTCTGTTACTTAAAATATTTTTTTCCAGCAAGAACTCATCTATGTGGTCTTTTATTAAACTCTCCAGTATCTTCTCAACTATAGAAGTTAAACTAACAAGTCTATAATAACTTGGTAAAGATTTTGACCCCTTTTTAAATATTGGCTCTACATTGCCCTTACACCAATCCAGTGGTACTATGCCAGTCATTAAAGAGTCCCTAACAATTAGAAACAATGGCTTTAAAATGACAGAGCTCAATTCTTTATGGACCCGTGGGTGTATGCCATCCGGTCCAGGTGCTTTATTCACCTTTACACTGTGTTTATACTTTATAGAATGTTGAGAAAAAAAATGAATTGAATCCATTTTGGAATAAGGCCGTAACATAACAAAATGTGGCAAACGTTAAGTGCTGTGAATACTTTCTGGAAGAACTGTATGCTGTACTTGTAGTATACACCAGTGGATCCGGATGTACAGTTGGGCGTAAAGGAATTATTTGCATCTGCTCACTGTTCAGAAATGAAGACAAATTCTATTACTTTTGAGATGTGTGATAGCATGTTCGGTTCTAAGAAGGCTCCACTGTATTATACAGTATTTTAACCCTTTTACGCCGGCCGCACACAAATGTGAGGCCTCCCGGCGTCTGGGCCTAGACGCCGAGCGGCCGCACATTTGCGTTCATGTAACAAAAAACATACGTGCTGAGAGCGCGCCCTGCGTGCTCCCAGCACACATGTGCGGTACTCACGGAAAGGTCCCGGTCCGCTCTTTTGATCGGAACCTTTCCCGATCATGTGACCGCTGTGATGACGCGTCACGGTGGTCACATGATCCCTAAACCATGCCCCACCCGCCCCGCCTCCCGGCGTCCGAAACTCTTAAAGGGCACCGGCGGGGTTAATCAATAAAACATTTTCAAAATCAACAACAAAGGGTTACTCACCTAACGTGGGGCTCAATCCCACAACCCTGAGATTAAGAGTCTCATGCTCTACTGACTGAACTAGCTGGGCTGTAGGATTTAACTTTTGGAAACTACTACCTGTATAAAGAAAGGAAGGAAATCCACATTAAATATCTTTTTTTTTGCTAGCATTAATAGCTGAGTGTTTTATTTGTTTTCTACGGACATATTTTTAGACTATTTTTGTGTATTTCCTGATCTACAGGACACAATGTACAACTTTGAATCACATTTTAAGCAACAGTGACATCTTCTGGCCATTCAGAGAAACAACACTAGTAAGCCTTAGAGCCGGTTCACACTATAGAAACGCAGTCCAGATGCATTTTTTTGCATTCCAGTTCATTTTTTCCCGTCTTTTTTCTTCAATTTAAATAGGGACATGTGCGTTCCAGTGCATTCCTGATGCGTTTTGGTGCATTTTGGTATGTCTGTGATGCATTTTACTGTCACTGACAAGGAAGCAACTGGCTTTGAAACGCACTACCGCCCCTTCCTTCCACCCGGTGGCCATCTTGCGTTTCAACCTGGTTCCATACACGAGACACAGCCTGTACACACTGCAGAGGACTCGATGTGAGGCAGGAGACCTGGCTTCCACCACAGCCGTGGCCCCCAGATGTCCATCTACCCCTGGAACCATCTGGATGACGTCCCCATGTATCCATGCCTGCTAACTACTTACCTCTTGTGAGTTCCATACCATTGTGTCAATAAATGATTGTCAAATACTGCACTTAATCTGGCGCCCCTTTCTCTCCTCTTATCTCCACTACAGAGTCCAGCTTAGCTCTATAGGATGCTGCCTCACGACTGTGCTATCCTAATAGCTGAATACCTGCCTACTACCTATGGGACTGGTATATGTAACCCCATCTCTCCAGCACTAATATATTACCTATTGTCTCAAGTAAAGAGATACCCAACATGTCAAACCTTAAACTTGTGTGTCTGTGAAATAGCGACAAACTTCAGTGCCCTATATTTTCTATAGGCGATGCTTCAAAAGCTCCTTACAGGTCATTCGTTTAGTGTTTTGGAGGAGGTCTTGTGCTAGAATTATTGCTCTCACTCCAGCATGTGCGGCAATATTTTACGTGTGTATCACAATTGACGTTTTCACATGTAGGCGCCCCTGACTAATGCATTTACGTTTGTACATGTGTATATGTGGGGGGGGCCTGTCAGTTTTATACACAATCCCGGTGCCTGTAGCCATCAGATTGTGTGTAAAAGCCCCTGCTGTTAGGTCCGTACGACGTACAAACCTGGCAGCGAAAGGGTTAAAGTATCTTCTTCTCCATTTTGTGAATTTTCCAGTTTTGCCCAAGCATATGTGCTTTAATTTAAACCTGAACGCTCTAAACAGTGGTGTATTTAGGTTTCATGCTGCCCTAGGCAACACAAAAATCCCCCCCCCCACGGAGAGACCCTGACACCGACCAACACCCCCTTCCCCCAAGTAGAGAGACTGGCATTGACCAACAACACCCTACTCGAGAGAGAGTTCCTCTACCTTTCAGCCTTTAATTAAGACCCCCTAGATTTAGGGTTCAGGTGCAGAAATACTTGGACCTCTTATTGTTCTTTGCATTGTGCAAATTTGTTTAATTTGTTATTATTATTATACAGTATTTATAAAGCGCCAATAGTTCGCTCAGCGCTGTACATTACAAAGGGGGACAGAACAATACCAATACAATGCAAAACACGAGGGAATTGAGGGCCCTGCTCTTTCCAGCTTACAATCTAGGAGATGGTTTATTGCTGTTGTCATTTTGTTATTGTTGCCTTTTTGGGTGTGTAACCCTAATAATTCCTCCTTCTTCAGCCTTGGTGTGTCAGAGGGTTCGGCACTGCTGGAAGGGCAATCATCATCCGGAATCAAGGGACCCATGCATCAGCAGCTTCTTTGAGGTTAGACCTATGGAAGCTGTGTTCGATAAAAGGCAAGCAGAATACAAAGGACTTGTCACCATTATTGCCTGTGGTCTCCCCATAGCTGATCTTTCCCAATTGCTGACTGTGTGGGGGCAGCCATCTTGGTAGAGGCAGGGCTTTGCTTCCTCATGTCAGAAGAGGGTAGTGCTTAGGTACAATTAACATTTCTAGATGTTTCCTGTACCATTCAAATGTTCAATTTTGAGTTCAGGTTCTTTTAAATTTACAGTAGTTTTTGTGAGTATAACAAAAGTGAGCGCCCGAACAGGGACTTGAACCCTGGACCCTCAGATTAAAAGTCTGATGCTCTACCGACTGAGCTATCCGGGCTCTGGATGCTCAAGGTTAGGTCAGCCTATTTATAATAGCTGAAAGCCATGCCCACATTCCTCAGTCAATGACTGTAGTTTGCTCCTGTTCATTTGAACAAATATCAGACTTCTTTCATGTGAGCTAATCTGTGGAAAAGGTCATAAAGTATCTGGTAATCATTATGGGCGTTACATCATTAAAAACAGCAGAAAGTATTGTCAGCCTCTGTCTGCTCTACTGTAGAATTCTGGTGAATAAAGGGGATCAACAAGGCATAACCATCGAATACCATTCAATTGCCACTAACTAACCCAGGCCCAGCAGGATTTTTCTGCTAGTGACACAAAAATTGAGGTCTGCCCAGGTCCCCCCCTACAAAAAAATTATAAAACAATATAAAAAATTATATCAATTCATAAACAATAATGAAAAATAATAAAACAATATAAATAATATAATAATAATAATACATATTAATAATTAATATAATAAAAGATAATTTTTTTTTATTAAATGTAACTTGGGAAGTAACATTTTGTCTGCCATCCTCTGTAAGATTTTACTCTGGACTGGTATATTGTATCATTTTTAAAAATCAATTTTTGCAGCTTAAGCAAACCACACATTGAACACTTAGTACCAGTTCACATAAATGTGGATTGGATGCTGTTTGAACCGCATCCAATCCGCATGACGTGAAAAAACATGGCTTCCTATGGTGCCTGTTCATATATGTCCGGTGCACTGGCAGTTGCGGATTGAAAAATAGTCCTGTCCAATTTCTGAGCAGTGCAGTCAGGTTTCTAAACCCCACATGTCATCAGTCATGAACAGGATAAAATCCTGACCTGAACCTGATCTAATCATGTCCTGAACCTGATGCAAACCTGACCTGAACCACTGAACATCCACTGTATCAATTAGCTGTGAAACCTAAGTGTAGCCTCCCTAGCGGTCTGATTAGGTCAGTATTTCTGTGCTCAAAGCGGTACTTTTTTTGCATGGAAATATGTTGTTTTCTTATTGTAGGCTGTAATTTTTAGGAATAACTCACTGAAATCTGTCTGAACAAAAGTCTAGTAAACATCCCGGGTATGTTAAAATTTGAAACACGAAATCATAAATTATAATTTAATAAAGTATCATAAAAAAATAATAATACAATAGTAAAAAAAATGAATTCAATAATGTAATCAAACTAAAAACACTGAAATGTGAAATATAGCACCAAGTTCGCACATCACTGAGCAAAGTCATAAAATCGTTTTCAGTGTCTGATGACGAATTTCCCCACGAATCATTATCACTCAATTCTGCAAGTGATTCTGATTTACTATCGCTGTTCTCTAGCCGGTCTAAAACCGCTTGTGACCTAAAGGGACGCTTTTTGGACACCATGGACATTTCTCAGTTTCCAGGCAGAAAGAACAGTAAAAATGCAGGCAGGGCACAGGACAAAGCACTCGGGACAAAATGTATGTGAAATGGGTTGAAACAGCAATGTTTTACTATGTGATTTTAGTGTATTTAGTGAATGTCACTTTTTGACATTTTTACATTGTCCACCAGTTCCATCCCCGTACGTACTGACATCACAGGGAACAGAACTCGGAAGACAGATGCCGCCATCGGCCGGAGGACATTGCCGGGGACACTGCAGGGGGGACATCGTGGGAGCGCAGGACAAGGTAAGTGCAGAAGGGATCCCGGAGCAACGCTGCAGGCTAATCCCGAGTGGTGTAGCTCGGGGTTACCGCTTGTGGTACTGAAATTTAATCCCAAACTACACTCGGGAATACCGCCAGGGAGGTTAAGAGCTGATTCACATATATGCGGTGCGGACTGAAGCTCAGGTTTCACAGCTAATCGGTACAGTAGCTGTTCACAGGTTCACATCAGGTTCAGGACAGGATTAGCTCAGGATCTTTTCCTGTTCACACATATGTGGTTTAGGAATGGTTCCCATAGAAGTCAATACCTTGTAATCTGCATCTGAACCTGAATCCACTGCACAGAAATCGGACATGACTCTTTTTAAAACCACACTGAATCCGCACTGCCAGTGCACCAGACATATGTGAACAGGGACCATAATGTTCCCACGTGGAAGAAAAATATATTTGAAATATATTTTAAAAATATTCTTCCCAAATATAATAGATTTGAAATACTACAATTTTGGCCGTATTCAATATATTTCAAAATATATTTCAATAAATAATTTCAAAATTTGAAAACAGTGACTGCAGGCAACCAGATGCTGTCACTGTTCGGGTATTCTGACAGCCTCGGGAGCAGTGGCTGTGTGAATACAATACCTGGCAGAGAAGGTTCCTACATCCCCACAAGGACAGGAGAATCTATGGATTTGTCTTATTCAGCCTGCAGAGAAATGTTAATGTAAATGGATAGCCATTGACTAGAAACTTTAGATTTTAACCACTTACATACTGGTCACTTTTACCCCCTTCCTGCCCCAGCCAATTTTAAGCTTTCAGCACTGTCACAATTTGAATGAAAATTGAGCAGTCATGCAACACTGTACCCAAACAAATTTTTTTTAAACAAATAGAGCTTTCTTTTGGTGGTATTTAATCACCACTGGGGTTTTTTGCTAAACAAACAAAAAAAGACTAAACATTTTGAAAAAAGTTTTTCTTAGTTTCTGTTTTGTAAATAAGTGATTTTTCTCCTTCACTGATGTGCAATGATAGGCTACACTAATGGGCACTGATGAGAAGGCACTGACGAGGCTACTCAGATATGCGGTACTGATGTGCACTGATAGGCTACACTGATGGGCACTGATAGGCTGCACTTATGGGCACTGATGAGGCTACTCAGATATGCGGCACTGATGGGCACTGATAGGTGGCATTGATGGGCACTGATAGGTGGCATTGTTGGGCACTGATAGGTGGCATTGTTGGGCACTGATAGGCAGCACTGATGGGCATTGATAGGCTGCACTAATGGGCACTGATGAGGCACTGACGAGGCTGCTCTGATATGCAGCACTGATGGGCACTGAAAGGTGTAATTGATGGGCATTGCTAGGCTGCACTGATGGGCATTGACAGGCGGCACTGATGGGCATTGATAGGCAGCACAGTTGGGCACTGAAAGCCAGCACAGAAGGGCACAGATGGGCACTGAAAGCAAGCACAGAAGGGCACTGATGGGCACTACAAGCCAGCACAGATGGGCACTGATTGGCAATGAAAGCCAGCCAGATGGGCACTAATGGGCACTATTGGTTGCACTGATGGGGCTACACTGATCAGTGCAGATGTGCCCCTGAGAAATGCCACTTACCGGCTCTCCTTTTCTCACGAGCTGTCAGCCGTCTTTTGGCTATAGCGCAGTTGGGAAGTGGTTAAAGGCACATAATAATAATAATAATAAACTTTATTTTATATAGCGCCTCTGAAGAGGAGCTCCACTCAAAAGGGGAAGTTCCACTTTAAGCCTTTGTACCCGCTCCCACTTCTGCTGCGATCGCCTATGTGTTCAGAAGGGGAAGTCATCCTCCCACCTCTCTCCAGGTAGTCTTCTGGGACACGTGACAGGTCCCAGAAGACTACAGGGCCATTCACAAAGTGCAGCACTTCTCGCACATGCACAGTGGGCACAGTGAAGCCACAAGCTGTCACAGCCGGGTGCCCACACTGAAGATGCCGGCGCCAGGGAGAAAAGATGGCCAGTGAAACCAGCCGTGGTGAGGACACCACGGGACCGAGGGATAGGTAAGTGTTTGTATTTTTAAAGTCAGCAGGTACAGTTTGTCAGCTGCTGACTTTTTTTTTTTTTTTTTCAGCTGGAAGCTGGTAGCTTCTCACAGCACTTTGCAAAGAAAACACAAGAAATACACAGGATAAAATAAAGGAACAAAAGGACCATTAAGTGAAAGTTCATAGTTCACCTTTGCCAATAAACTGCCTATACAGATAAGGGGTGTCCATAGATAAAAACAAACTGTGAAGCTTTGACCAAAGTTCTTGCTATAGGTGTAGGCCATTTACGTAGCCCCCGAAGCCTGACTGAAAACCTCCCTGAGATATCATCATCCTGTCCTGCCTGTTTACAAGGACGTTACTTAGAGACTTACAGCTGTTACTGCTCACCTCCACCATCACAGGGGTGAGCTCCCAAACACTCAACTCAGAGCTACTGCATCAGAGGAGAGAAAGCGCAAGGGAGGGGGTTTGAATCGGAGAAATCGCTCACTCCTGTGATGGTGGAAGAGAACAGTAACAGCTGGAGGTCTCTTAGTAATGTCCTAGCAACAAAGCAGGATGGGATAGTGCTATCTCTGGGCGTTTTTCAGTCAGGCTTCAGGAGGTACGTAAATGGCCTACATCTAAACCAAGGGCAAGATCCAACTTTGATGGCAAATAAAACTTATACAGATTTTCAATAAATTGCAAAACAAAAACTTTTACGCGTTGCTCTGTATATGTTACCGCTGAAGATAAATACAAATTTCATATACATCAATTAAGTTCTCAGATAAATAAAGTGCTTCGGAGTAAATCTAAAATTCATATACTTCAAAAAAGTGCTCCAATTCATGAATAATATAAGTGGAAAAACAAACCGTCCATAAGAAAGTGTCCACTCAAAATTTCCACAATTAGTTTTGGATGTGCTCCACTTAAAACAACATTTTCAAACAATCCAATATTATCAAAATGCCCAAATAGTGTGTAGCGCCCTCTAGTGTTAGGTAGAGTGAGGTAAATTTATTGCTGACTCATAGTAGCTGTGTGAGTCTGAATTTATGGTGGGTTCAGTGTGAGATCAGGCTAGAAGGCTCTGCTGACCAGGCCTCCATCGCCTCCCCTTGGTTCTGGAGGTTCATGGAAACTTCTAGAAACTAGTGGGCGGAGTTAAGGAGGCAGGATTTGTATACTTAGGGGAATCTGGCCAATCCCCAGGCAGGAGGCCTTGCAAGGTGGCTAGGTCAGCCCTTAAATATGAGAGAACCTGGCCAGTAGCAGGAGTTGGGTGGAAGGTGGACTGTTGAGTTGCTGTTGTGTGGCCTAGGAGGGGACCCTGGGGAAGGAGGGTTCTGCCTCCAAGCTGGAGACTGACTGACGGAAAGGAAGCTGAAAGAGGGAGCTTCACTACCTCACAGTCTAATGGAGAAGGACAGCCTGCTTAGCCTGGAGAAAAATTAGGCTAGCGAAAAGTCTGATAGCAGGGCCTACAAGGGAGAGGGCTGCCAGGTCCAATACCCAGAAAATTCTCCCTGAGACAGTACTAAGCACTGTTCTGAAACCCTTTGCTCTGGAATATTCTTAAAGGCAGCCAGGTGGGTGGGTAGTTTCCTGAGTCTGAAGAGATTCATCCAAGGGGACTTAGGGCTCCTTAAAGAGACATGATAACTGATCCAATAAGAGATGCCACTCCAGAGGGAGTAGATTTCAGGATCCATACATTTTTTGTACAGAAGACAGGAAGTTGCCCTCAAAGTTTGTGTTCTACTAGTCAAGTTGGGCATCGAATATACTCCTACACTAGGGTTAATTAATTAATATTCAAGGAGGTCTGGTCGCTAACATTTTCTTCCAGCTGAGGTCCAAATCTCTCTTTTCAAGTATAAGATAATAGAACCAATATACATTAGGTGTCCCCCATCAGAGTACCCCCATATATCAGGTGTCTCCATCAGAGTACCCCCATATATCAGGTGTCTCCATCAGAGTACCCCCTTAAATCATGTGTCCCCATCAGTTTACCCCCTTATATCAGGTTTCCCCATCAGAGTATCCTCATATATCAAGTGTCCCCATCAGAGTACACCCTTGAATCAAGTTTCCCCATCACAGTGCCCCCATACATCAGGTTTCCCCCATCAGAGTGTCTCCATGCATCAGATTCCCCCAATCAGTCTCACTATAGATCAGTAAAGTCACTTAGAGTCAGGCGGGGCAAGAGCTGGGAGGAGAAGCGTGCTGCTGGGGTCAGGGCACATGACGTCATTGGTTGCTATGATACTGGCAATGCTAACAACCAACGGAGGATCCAGCACAGAAGAGTGGTGGGCTGATGGTCCAGATTGGGCTGTCAGTAGGTCTGGATCCAGACCGCAGTCTGCCATGTAGTGAAGGTTGATGCATATGAATTTTATATTTACTCTGAAGCACTTTATTCATTTATCTGAACACTTTATTGAAATCTGTTACAGTTGCCAATGTCTACTAGGCCCGCCAGGATGACGAGGAGTGGAACGCACCACACTGAGGCCACCCAAAGCTTATTTAGATTCAAGCCCACCATTGAATGTAAGAGATGGCTATGAAGAAGAGCAGTAGCCTTTGAAGATTGTTCCAGGTAAGTCATTAAATAAAGCTCTGTGCTCCTTGCAGGTATAGAGGAATGATGAGGGCTCTGGCCCTCTCGGTGGTACATTCCGCACCTCGTCATCCTGGCCTGGAATACATTGGCAGATTGTTTTTACATAATTATGGCTACTAACCATGGAAGTTCATGTGCATAGGATGAAGGTGTTTTCGCTATCCTCCTCATTATTGCACCCCTGAGGAAAGAAAATTATTCTGAAATGCGTTGGGTATTCCACACAACATATCAAGTTTAGTGGATTCCAAGAGGATATCCTACATGCACAAGTTTCTTGGTTTGTGTCTTCATTACAATGTAGCCATTATACTGTTTTTGTATTTCAATGATTTTTATTAGTTTATAAAGGTTTTAAAAAAACAGGAGCAACAAGACAGGCCCACGCAGAGGCCATCAATTGCACATAAAAAAAATTATACTTTTTTTTAATAGACTTTATGTGTTAAATAAAATTTTGTTTTGGAATATTACCCCAGTAGTTGTTTTTTTTTGCCGATAAAGTCCCGTACAACCTTTGGGGGAATCTCCATTTTTCTTTTAAAAATGCTGCGACTTCAAGTCGCATAGATTTGAACGGCTGCGACTTGTCATGTGACTTTATGGGGTTTATTTACTAAAGCTGGAGAGTCCAAAATCAGACTCCCTTCTGCATAGAAACCAATCAGCTTCCAGGTTTCATTGCCAAAGCTTCATTGAACAAGCTGAGGTTAGAAGCTGATTGGTTTCTATGCAGAAGGGAGTCTGATTTTGGACTCTCCAGCTTTAGTAAATAAACCCCTATGTGTCCAAAGTTACATGACAAGTCACACAGGTGTGAATGGATCTTAAAGAAGAACTATGCCTTTTAAGTGTTCCTAAACCCAGGACCCTGCATTCACTATATTCGGTCTCTTACAGTACACAGAGCATGGAAATACAATTTTTTTAGTAAATATAAACTGCTAAATGCCTTTTCTCATCAGCAGTTAGAGCAGTCTTGTGATCAGTGTCCAGCAGAGCACTGGTTAATATTGTAGGAGGTGTTTTCATTCTCCTCTAACTGTCTTGTGAGGCTGCAAGACTCCTGACCCTCTGTCTAAACAGTATAGGTAAAGGACACACAGTGAGCGCTCTCAAAGAAACAGCAGCTGAACATCCAGGATAAACGCATATAAAAATCCTCAGTAAAACATATACATATAAAAATGCAGCGCTGTAAAATGATCAAATCATTCAAATCAACACAATAATAGTCCTGAAAAGGTGCTCATTAATTCCCAGTGCCAATGGAAAGAATGCAAACTAACCAGAAGCGCATTTAAAATACGCATGTGTGTAAGAAATCCTGGAGATTCCCCTCTCTCCCTCTGGTCAGAAAATGGATATGTGCTGAAATGGATGATGATAACGCCCTCTTGTGGGAAAACGAAATCCTGCAGGTCAGGAAGCTCCCAGGATAGGATATTCCTCTTCAATGGAACCAGGGCTGGGATTGACGCGTTTCGTGCGCACGCACTTCTTCTGAGGTAGAGCAAGGACCATCTCTGTCTAAACAGTGTTGATCGGCTCTGAGCTGATCACACGCACCCAACCCCCCCAAAAAAAACTCTAGCAATACACACCAAAGAGAGCATGAGCAGAGTGATTCCTAGAGCTCTGTACTATCAGCAAATGGATTGGGGACAGTAGAAGGGGAGGATCAGAGAAGACAGGATCAAACAGCCATTTTTCACAACGCAGAGGATTAACCCCTTATGTTCCACTGTGAGTATAACAAGCATGCTTTACTGCATTACAGACTGATTTTACTGTTGTGGGTTTAGTAACACTTTAAATGCAGGTCTGATTAATAATTACAGCATACACAATAATCTGTTAGAATGAAAGCAGCCTACTGACTCCTGACATTTAACATCAGATACGCAGTTATAGCGAATACATGTAAGGAGACACTTTTCATTTCTGGAATTAGTGATCGGATGAAAAGACAGGCGCACACACAAGCACGGGGTACTAAAAATACAGCCATTTGTATTGCTTGGCATCTTCTGGTAAAACACATTTGTACGGCCAAGCCTTAGTAGTTGAAGTTTTGGAAGGAAAATACGGAATTCCTGTACAACCACAGAGCACAGACATAGGGGGAGCGTTCCTTTGCAGGCGTTAACCCTCTGTGTGTGTTTATTTCCTCCAGCAGAAGGACACTGCTATGGGGCAATGCAGATGAAACTCATCCCCATTCATCTTCACTAATATGGAGCGGAATCAGGGGCCAATCTTTATATTGTAGATTTTGATTCTACGTTTTGATTGCCATTCTTAAAGGAGCCAAGAGACTTTTTTTTTTTTCTACCAGTTTACTAGCGCAGGGGGAAATAGACTTGCCTGCCTATACCAGAAAAATACGTGTGAGCAGTAGAAAACTGAGAACAAATGAATTTTTATCATCCTTATGTACATCTGAAAGATTTACCCCCTCTTCCTGACCAGGCCATTCTTTTGCAGTATGGCACTGCGTTATTTTAACTGAAAATTGTGCAGTCATGCAACTCTGTATGAAATTTATTTCAATTTTTTTCCACACAAATAGAGCTTTCTTTCGTGGTATTTGATCACCTCTGGGTTTTTCATTTTTTTGCCCTATAAACAAAAATAGACCAAAAATTTTGGTATACATAGTGGAATTTTTTTTTATCCTCCAGAAGATTTACCCCCCTTCCTGACCAGGCCATTGTTTTGCGATACAGCGCTGCATTACTTTAACTGACAATTTCGCAGACATGCAACACTGTACATAAGTTACATTTCTATAATTTTTTTCGCCTTTCCCACAAATAGAGCTTTCTTTCGGTGGTATTTGATCACCTCTGTGGTTTTTCATTTTTTTGCCCTATAAACAAAAATAGACCAAAAATTAAAAAAAAAACCAATATATTTTACTTTCTGCTATAACACATATACAATAAAAATGTTTGTATAAAATCACTATTGTTTTGTGATGTTTATTATACTGTGTATTATGGTATTGTGCTAGCTGCTATGTTTTTTGACAGTCCTAGCGCGTTATTTTTTTTCACTCTCAAAAAATCAAATTGCTTCATAAATTTAGGTCAATATGTATTCTGCTTCTGCTACATATTTTTAGTAAAAAAAACCCAATAACTGTATATTGATTACAGTGTCAACAAACCAGGGGCGGACTGACAACTCATGGGGCCCCCGGGCAATAGGGGATCATGGGGCCCCTGTGTCCTTGCCCAAACTCAAAAAAGCCTATGAAAAAGGTACCAGGAGCATCTCATGGGGCCCCCAACTGACCCCAGGTCCTCCGGCAGTGCCCGAGTTTCCAAATGGTCAGTCCGCCCCTGCAACAAACTATGGTATACATAGTGGAATTATTTTTTTTACCCTCCAGAAGATTTACCCCCCTTCCTGACCAGACCATTGTTTTGCAATACAGCGCTGCGTTACTTTAACTGACAATTTTGCAGACATGCAACGCTGTACATAAATTAAATTTCTGTAATTTTTTTCACCTTTCCCACAAATAGAGCTTTCTATTGGTGGTATTTGATCACCTCTGTGGTTTTTCATTTTTTTGAAAACAAATATAGACCAAAAATTAAAAAAAAAACCAATGCTTGCAGGGAACAAGAATCCAGCAGATTGCTGCTGACAGGGAACAGCTCTGCCTTGCGTACATAGTTCTGACAGTGTCCCAGCTGATCAGCAGGTACTGGTACTCATCCATTGGCCGGCACCCGCTGATCGGCATATGCTGTGACCAATCACAGCAGAAGCAGCGCCCCGGTGGCACGCACACGCACGCACGCACCTACAACCAGGAAGTGCAGAATCACATTTATAAACCTGTTTCTGCACAACGCGGTCGCCCTGTAGCAGTATATCTGTTATGGGGCGGTCAGCAAATGGTTAAAGTAGAACTATAGGCAAAACGTTTTTTTATTACCCCATGTCAGGTTTTTTTTTGCCATCTGTGCCCCATTGGGGAGATTTTCCTTCACTTCCTGTCCCATAGCTAAACAGGAAAGGAGAGGAAATCCCTTCAAATAAAGGGAATCTCCTGGGGCCCCCCAAATCACCAGAACCAGTGTCCCCCCATTGGAAGATTTCCCTTCTTTTACTTTTTCGGGGACAACCCAAAATTTGGGATTTTCTTTCACTTTCATTTTTGATGATAATGTTGAATAAATAGAGAGGGTGAATCTCCCTAATGGGGGCAATAGAAACTGACCAGTGTTCTAATCCATCTCCACTCCATCCAAAACTAAAAGAAGCTTTGCCTTTAGTTATCCATTTGAGCTCCTGAAGGCTTGACCAGTGGGCTAGTGCCAGTCCCCCCGTGACCATTACCTACCCCCTTTTACCTTAAGTAACCACACAGACAACAAATGGAGTGAATGGCTCAATCGGCCTTTTATTACAACCATCAATACATAACATTTAAATAACGACAACATAGTATAACACAAGTTTTCAAGGTCCCACTAGGCATCAAGAAGGAGAATACCTGCGTCCCGCTTAACAAGGCCTCCAGCCGTAACACCACCGACTTGGAGACAACCACCGCAGATACCCCATCAGAACAACTGGAAGCCGTACCTCAGATGGGTCCCTACAAAGTACCTTCCTTGTGCCCACAGTAACCTACGAGGACCTTGCACCCCGCAGGCTGCCCCCCAGCACCAACTGGCACAACCACCACCAAAAACAAACCATGAAACAAAGGGTGGGTGGGAGGGAAGTTTGCCTTGTCAAAACCCTCTTCTGACTGAATACCCCCCTGCCACACCCTGTCAGACCACCCCCTGTGGCTCCACCCCCTCCCTCCTTAAAACCACTTAGACTCCCCCCTTAACTAATGGGACTCTCCTCTCCCAACCCCCTTTAACCCCTGTCATGGCGCCCCTTTGTGTCATGTCTTCTTCTTTTCTTCTACTCTGGGCCTCCCTTTACCCCTTTCAGGATCAGGCCATTTTTTGCTATTTAGCACTGTTCTGCTTTTTTTCCCCATAAAATAGAGCTTTCTATTGGTGGTATTTGATCACCACTGAGTTTTTTATTTTTTATTAAATGAAAAAAACCCCAAATTTTTCACTTTTTGCTATAAAACATCCAATAAAAAAAAATGTAAAAATCAAATTTCTTCGTACGTTTAGGCCAAAATGTATTCTGCTACATGTCTTTGGTAAAAAAAACAATGTTTACACATGTGATTACATAATATAATATAATAAATCGGTTTTGAAACTGCAAATTTTGTGATGATGGAGGTGTTTTGTAGTACACCAAACAAGTAGTTTTGTATATGTATTTATGTATGTATATCACGCTGATAAAGAGACAGTTACTATCCTTAGTTTTTTTATATTTTTGGCTAATTTTGTGTTTTTGAGGGCGGAGAAGGTGCATTGTAGTGCACAATGAAATAAGTCCCACACCAACCCAATTTTTTTAAGTTTAAAGCAGAGTTCCACCCAAAAGGGGAAGTTCCACTTTAAAGACTGGTCCCCCACTCCTCATTAAGGATTGGCACCTTTGGGGAGCAGGGGGGAGTGGGTACACAAAATTGACAGGTACCTGCTCCCACTTCTGCTGCGATTGCCTAGGCCTCCTACCCTCCCTCCCTGTAGTCTTGTGGGACATGTGACAGGCTCCAGAAGACAACGGGGCCATTCGGGAAGTGCAGCGCTACTCGCACATGTGCAGTGGGCACCCGGCTGTGAAGCCGCAAGCTGTCACAGCCGGGTGCCCACACTGAGAAAACCGACGCCTGGAATACAGGACAGCTGGTAAAACGGGCTGTGGCGGGGGGCACCGCGGGATCGTGGGACAGGTAAGTGGCTGTTTTTTTAAAGTCAGCAGCTACAGTTGATGTACACATGTCCTACTGGCTGTCCAGTGGTGGGGTTCTCTCAGGGTTCAGAAGTATAACTAAAGTGATACTAAGCTCCGGACTCACCCTCTTCTCCCACACAAACGTCTTCCAACCGCCTTCAACTAAATTCACAGTAGCATGACGTTCCAGTCCCGAGCCCCCTCTCCTTCTGTGAAAGTGGGGTCCTTCTTTGTGTGTCCACACCACTGCCTGCATGATGTGGACACACCCTATTGGCTGTCCATTGGTGGGGTCCTCTCAGGATTCAGAAGATGAGGTCAACACCTTTGCAGAACTGAATTATCTGGTTCCTGCACCTGAAAATGGCGTAGTCTAAGCCACTTACCTCTCCCACATCCCCCCACCTCTCTGTTCCTCCACAGTTCTAAATCTGTGTAAGCTCCATGTCAGAGCATACCCCCTCCCTTGTGCCAGCATTTGGGACAGACATTTCACTTCTAATGCCAAAGCAGTGAATTATGGGAGGTCACATGTTTCTCATACCTGGAAGCACTGAATTATGGGAGGTCACGTTTCCCCATACCTGGAAGCACTGAATTATGGGAGCTCACATGCTTCCCATACCTGGAAGCACTGAATTATCAGAGCGCACATTTCCCAATACCTGGAAGCACAGAATTATGGGAAGTCACATGTTTCCCCATACCTGGAAGTACTGAGTTATGGGAGGTCACATGTTTCCCATACCTAGAAGCACTGAATTATGGGAGCTCACATGTTTCCCCATGCCTGGAAGCACTGAATTATGGGAGCTCACGTTTCCCCATACCTGGAAGCACTAAATTATGGGAGCTCACATGTTTCCCCATACCTGGAAGCACTGAATTATGGGAGCTCACGTTTCCCCATACCTGGAAGCACTGAATTATGGGAGCTCACATGTTTCCCCATACCTGGAAGCACTGAATTATGGGAGCTCACATGTTTTCCCATACCTGGAAGCACTGAATTATGGGAGCTCACATGTTTCCCCATACCTGGAAGCACTAAATTATGGGAGCTCACGTTTCCCCATGCCTGGAAGCACTGAATTATGAAAGGTCATATGTTTCCCCATACTTGAAAGCACTGAACTATGGTAGCTCACATCTTTCCCATGCCTGGAAACACTGATGTAGGAGCTGACATTTCCCATACCTGGAAGCACTGAATTATGGGAGGTCACATGTTTCTCATACCTGGAAGCACGGAATTATGGGAGGTCACATTTCTCATACCTGGAAGCAGTGACTTATGGGAGCTCAAGTTACATTTTGCAGTGGCCCCAAGGGAACTGTAGGGGTATATGGCAAAGGTGGCTATAAGTGGGTCAGTAAGATTGGACTTCTTGGTACATGACGATGACTCCCGGCCACATACCTGGTGCCCTGGGCTGGTAGCATCAGGAAGAACGTGGACTATGGACACATTTTGTATTAATAAGAGTGGCAATATGGAGAGCTTTGGCTGTCACATTTACTGGTTTCATTACAGCAGCTAATGTACTTTGATCATTCATTGGACATTCACCCTCTTTCACATATAATAAACATTCTGTGTTATAATACCTGAAATAAATAAACGGGTCTATGTTTACAGGATAGTACACACCTAAAAATAACTATAATGATATACAAAGTCAGACCAGAATTCCTTTACCTTTAAAGCCCAACTCCGAGTAACAAAGGTTTTCCCTTGCAGTGGGGCTGTGCACACGCTGCAAGAGTTAATTGCTCATTTTTGTCTAGGGCAGTGGTGGACTGACCATTTGGAAACTCGGGCACTGCCCGAGGTCCCGGGGTCAGTAGGGGGCCCCATGTGATGCCCCTGGTACCTTTTTCATAGGCTTTTTTTGAGTTTGGGCAAGCACACAGGGGCCCCATGATCCCCTATTGCCCGGGGGCCCCATGAGTTGTCAGTCGCCCCCTGGTCTAGGGGATTGGGCAATGGAGAGATAGTCTTGTGTGTTGGACTGTTCCTGATGTCATCAAGCCCATAGCCCTGCTCTAGACATGAGGACGTCAGGAACAGTACACTGCTGAATCATGGGGGAGGGCTGTTCACTGGTGGAACAGAGGATCAGGTGAGTATACAGCTGTCTACTCTCCCCTTGTAAAATGAACCGTTAACACGCACTGCAAGGGAAAACTTTTTTTTTTTGCTTGAAGTTGGGCTTTAAAGCTAAACTCAAAGCAAATAGCTAAGTACACAATAGAAATACATATATGAATGCTGTCTTACCTGCCAGAAGAGAGGCATATTTCTGATGATACAGTCATCAGATTTACAGTTCTGCCACAGATTACAGTCTTAACTGGCAGGGATCTTTCTCTGCTGCAGTTTCACTTTCACTGACAAGTCAACTTCCCACCCTGTGACTGCACAGGGAAAGAAAAAAACAGCACATCAATGAGCTCATTTCCCTATCACTCTGCTCTCTTCTCCTATCAGCATGCTGCTTGAACTGCAGCACACCTAGCTGGCTCCTTGTGCAGCTTCTCCCACCCCCTTTCTGTGCTCTGCTGTACTGAGAATGCAAGCGCTTGAAGCCAGGTAAAATTCAGTTATTTATACTGCTTGTGTATAAAAAACAACTTTAACGATGTATTAATGATTATCAATCTGCATTCATTTGTGTCTTCTATATCTGCCTAGAGTTCAGTTTTAAAGCAGTATTAAACCCTAAAACAAACATTTATTATACTGCAGTTTACAAGTTCTTAGAAGTGATGGCTACATTAGTTTACATTTTTTAAGCCTTTCTTTCTTCTACTTTTACCTGGTGATCCAGCCAGTAAGTTGTTTTTTTTTAAAACAGCAACCTCTCCTGATGTAGATGTATCGGTTTACAGTGATGAGACAAACCATTTACCACTGACAGGGGTGCTTACAATGGTCAACTTTTATTTATGCATTTAAGACTAACTTCACATATGTACAGGTGGCGCAGCCGCACCACCCGCACAGAGGAATGCGGACCCGCGGGCGGGTGCCATTAGTTCTAATGGCATGCCACTCACACTGGAAAACGCAACCGCACTGGGAACCGAGGTTCCCATGCGGGCTGTGTTTTCAGAAGAAGTGCAGGAACTTCTTCCCTGCATGTCACGGGCACAGGAGTCTATTCAAATGAATGGGCTCTCATGCCCGCGCAAAAAACGGCACACACGGCCACAGATATGTGAACCAGGAGTAAAACCTTTATCCCATAAGGAAAAAAATGTTTGCTGTAACTGCTCATAAAGTATGAGCTAGAGTTTGACTTTACTTTGTTAGAGTATCTAAATCTGCTAGTACATCTAACACTCCTCCCAGACCAGGGGCGAACTGATCATTTGGGAACTCGGGCACTGCCCGAGGGCCCGGGGTCAGTAGGGGCCCCATGAGATGCCCCTGGTACCTTCCATAGGCTTTATTGGGTGTGGTTTGAATGTGGGTGAGGACACAGGGGCCCCATGATCCCCTGTTGCCCAAGCGCCCCATGAGTTTTCAGTCCGCCCCTGCCCCAGACTGACAATGCTACTGTCTACTGTGCTCCCTGCGCTCCTTAATCCAGAGAGGGGACACTCTATGAGCTCATGTACACTGCAGCTGATAAACTCACGTTCAGGAGCTGTTCAGCGTTTTTTTCAGCAGCCCCTGAACTCTCCCTAATGTTTTCCTATGTGTCCATGTACACATCTTCGTTTACAGTCGTCTACAGGCATTTGAGTTTACAGTCGTTTTTTTAAACGCACTGAATTTGCGTTCAGCAGTCGATTCTATCAGCATTTCAAACGCAAAACATTTGTAAATGTGGATAAATGCAGCAAATTGCGTTTATAAGCATTTGCGCTTGAAAATTGTTTTTAACTCTTTCAGTTCCCGATGCTGTCCAGAACCTTTGTTCATCATGAAAAATGCATGCAAAGCGTTTTCAAGGTACTCAGATGGACAAAACACTGAACACAGGACGTTCCTACCAAGCTTGTCACACATTGTAATTACCAATTCACACCTCAGACCTCTCCCACCGATTCACACCTCAGACCTCTCCCACCCTTGGAAACAAAAGATATGTTAATGACCATTCACACCACAAATTCCTCATGAAGACTCCCTGCCAGGTGGCCTTAATGACTCCCTCCACCAGACACCTTTCCCACCCTTGGAAACAAAAGATATATTAATGACCATTCACACCTCAAATTCCTCATGAAGACCCCTTGCCAGGTGACCTTAATGACTCCCACCACTGGACACCTTTCCCACCCTTGGAAACAAAAGATATGTTAATGACCATTCACACCTGAAATTCCTCATGAAGACCCCCTGCCAGGTGGCTTTATTGACTCCCTCCACCAGACACCTTTCCCACCCTTGGAAACAAAAGATATATTAATGACCATTCACACCACAAATTCCTCATGAAAACCCCTTGCCAGGTGACCTTAATGACTCCCACCACTGGACACCTTTCCCACCCTTGGAAACAAAAGATATGTTAATGACCATTCACACCTGAAATTCCTCATGAAGACCCCCTGCCGGGTGACCTTAATGACTCCCACCACTGGACACCTTTCCCACCCTTGGAAACAAAAGATATGTTAATGACCATTCACACCTGAAATTCCTCATGCAGACCCCCTGCCAGGTGGCCTTAATGACTCCCTCCACCAGACACCTTTCCCACCCTTGGAAACAAAAGAAATGTTAATGACCATTCACACCTCAAATTCCTCATGAAGACCCCCTGCCAGGTGACCTTAATGACTCCCTCCACCAGACACCTTTCCCACCCTTGGAAACAAAAGAAATGTTAATGAGCAACTCACACCTAGCTAATGTCAACACATACTGCTGTCTCTGCTTCTACTCTCTGTATTTCTCTGAAACAGTCTGACATAGTTAATAATTTACCACTTTTCAGTGCGTTCTGGGCATTTGGGAGGTTCTCCTGTGCTTATCTTTAAAAAACGCTTCTAAACGCAAACGCACATAAACGTGGTATGCAAACGCGGCTAAACAGACGTTTTTTAACCTACGATTTCCAGCAGTCAGTTTGCATCGTTCAGAAGTGTCCCATGTACATGGGGCCTAATACAGGAGGTGTGTTACTGGCTAGATCACCTGGTGCAAACAGAGGGGAAAAAGTCCAAAAAAGAAAGTGAATGCAGCCACCACATATAATGATTGGTAAGCTGCGATATATTACATTTTTGGTTTAATACTGCTTTAAATACCCTCGAGCTGCTGTGGCATCTTCTGTGTTTGACATTTGATCTATATAAATTATAGCAGGTCCTTAGATTGTACGCCCCTTGAGGGTTAGGGACTGATGTGAATGTACAATATATATGTAAAGTGCTGCGTAAATGGACAGCGGTATAAGTACCTGAAATAAATAATAATACATAAATATAGCAAGTCCTTCATTTTTCCTAATACCATTGAGGAATAGAAGTTATATTTCTGTATGCAGAGAAAGGGCTGTCTCAGGGATTATCAATAATAGCTTCCCATCCCCATCCTTCAATCCTAAATAAACACAGAGACGGCGTCTACAACTCCCACTTTCAGAACACATCCCCGCAGGCTGAGCATCAAGCAGACACAGCGGCCGGACGCCTCGCTGGTAAGGGGTTTACTTCTTAATTCTGTCTTTTTATTATATTTTGGCCACCTTTCTGCACAAAGACTCTTTTGTTGGAATAAATATAAAACTTTCCATTCTTTTTCTCTCTTTTTCTTGCACTTTTTCCACTTCCTTCACATCACGGCATCATAAGAGAAAGGGCTGGAATTAAAGGGCTAAGCACTGAAAGTCTTTACTGCCTGATTAAACGTTATGTAGAAACAAAACCTTTTACAATTTTGAGAAGCCTATCCTAGGATTAGAATCCCTGTAAGGTTTTTGTTTGTATTGCTGTCCCTCTTGGGGACCGCTGTCACACAGATAGAAAGGGACTGGAAAATAAAAATGTTAAGCTGGCTAGATTTTGGAACAAACATTCACGTGAATGAAAATTCTAAGAACGTTTGATGACTTGATCAATGTTATTCGAATGTACGTAAACATTTCAGTGGCTTTTAGCATTTGATTTTGGAACAAATGGCCTTTCCTGATGGAAAACCACATACACTAGTAGGAATTCACCCATTCAAGAAACGTTTTCCATTTTGTTCCTTCAAATTTTCATTTCACTATATTCAAAAATAAATATTGTTTTATTGCTGTCTGTGTCCCCTCTGGGGACCACTGAGATTGGAAAATTCAAATGTTGACCATATGCAAGTAGAACATTCATATGGGCATTTATACAAAAATTCTCAGTGAATTGATGAGATGGGAATGGAGACTGCAGCTGGGTGTAGCAGCAAGAGGCAGAGAAACAGCAGTACACTCATCCTCCCAGTGAATGGTGTTGCAGGAGGGAGTGTCAGAAAAAGCCTTGGCCACTGAAAGTGTTACTAAACCCACAACAGTACAATCAGTCTGTATATGCAGTAAAGCATGCTTGTTATACTCACTGTGGAACCTAAGGGGTTAATCATCCACATTGTGTAAAAAGGCTGTTTGACCCTGTCTTCTCTGATCCTCCCCTTCTTCCACAGTCACCAATCCATCTGCTGATAGTACAGAGCCCTAGGAGGCACTCTGCACATGCTCAGTTTAGTGAGTATTGCTAGAGAGTTTTTTCCTTTGGGAGGGTGCATGTGATCAGTACAGGGCTAATCAGTGCTATCCAGACAGATGGTCAGGGGTCATGCAGCCTCATAGGACAATCAGGAGAAAATGAAAACTCCTCCTACAAGCTTTAACCAGTGCTCTGCTGGACACTGATATAAGTCACAAGACTGCTCTAACTGCTGCTGAGAAAAAGTATTTAGCCATTTGTATTTACTAAAATAATTGCATTTCCATGTTGTGTGTACTGTAGGAGACCAGATATAGTGAATGCAGGGTCCTTGGAGACCAGATATAGTGAATGCAGGGTCCTGGAAGACCAGATATAGTGAATGCAGGGTCCTGGGAGACCAGATATAGTGAATGCAGGGTACGGGGAGACCAGATATAGTGAATGCAGGGTCCTGGGAGACCAGATATAGTGAATGCAGGGTCCGGGGAGACCAGATATAGTGAATGCAGGGTCCGGGGAGACCAGATATAGTGAATGCAGAGTCCGGGGAGACCAGATATAGTGAATGCAAGGTCCGGGGAGACCAGATATAGTGAATGCAGGGTCCTGGGAGACCAGATATAGTGAATGCAGGGTCCTGGGAGACCAGATATAGTGAATGCAGGGTCCGGGGAGACCAGATATAGTGAATGCAGGGTCCTGGGGGACCAGATATAGTGAATGCAGGGTCCGGGGAGACCAGATATAGTGAATGCAGGGTCCTGGGAGACCAGATATAGTGAATGCAGGGTCCTGGGAGACCAGATATAGTGAATGCAGGGTCCTGGAAGACCAGATATAGTGAATGCAGGGTCCTGGGAGACCAGATATAGTGAATGCAGGGTCCGGGGAGACCAGATATAGTGAATGCAGGGTCCTGGGAGACCAGATATAGTGAATGCAGGGTCCTGGGAGACCAGATATAGTGAATGCAGGGTCCGGGGAGACCAGATATAGTGAATGCAGGGTCCGGGGAGACCAGATATAGTGAATGCAGGGTCCGGGGAGACCAGATATAGTGAATGCAGAGTCCGGGGAGACCAGATATAGTGAATGCAGGGTCCGGGGAGACCAGATATAGTGAATGCAGGGTCCTGGGAGACCAGATATAGTGAATGCAGGGTCCTGGGGGACCAGATATAGTGAATGCAGGGTCCGGGGAGACCAGATATAGTGAATGCAGGGTCCTGGGGGACCAGATATAGTGAATGCAGGGTCCGGGGAGACCAGATATAGTGAATGCAGGGTCCTGGGAGACCAGATATAGTGAATGCAGGGTCCTGGGAGACCAGATATAGTGAATGCACGGTCCTGGGAGACCAGATATAGTGAATGCAGGGTCCTGGGAGACCAGATATAGTGAATGCAGGGTCCTGGGAGACCAGATATAGTGAATGCAGGGTCCTGGAAGACCAGATATAGTGAATGCAGGGTCCTGGGAGACCAGATATAGTGAATGCAGGGTCCGGGGAGACCAGATATAGTGAATGCAGGGTCCTGGGAGACCAGATATAGTGAATGCAGGGTCCTGGGAGACCAGATATAGTGAATGCAGGGTCCAGGGAGACCAGATATAGTGAATGCAGGGTCCAGGGAGACCAGATATAGTGAATGCAGGGTCCTGGGTTTAGTAACACTTTAAGCCAGAACTACACTGCATCTGAGCACCACAAACCAAACACGCGATTTAATTTATTTTTAACATTCGAAGCAAACTCCCTCATCAATCCATGTCGCCATGTTTTATTTTGCTGAGAAATCACTTAGAAAAACACCCCCTAGCATTTCTGGGTGTGGCCATTTTGAGTAAGGGCAGATGATTCATGTGGCAATTACTTCCTGGAATCTGCCCTTACCTCAGGCATGCAGGCAGGAGGATGTGCTTAGCTGAGAGAGCCCTTCCTCCCCTGCTGAAGATTCCTGGGATTTATGACCTCATTTGCCTAGGCATGGGCACCAAGAAGTAACTAAAGAAATGTAAAAAAAAAAAGTTTAAAACAAGTAAATATAATATATTTTCCTATCTATTTACTACTGTTAGCGGCACAAGGTTTTAAAATATTCAATGTTGATGAGAGAGTGAGGTTCCAATTTAGGCATTTCACTTGCTTTTACTATTTGATTTTAAAATGAATGGCTTTTCAACAGCAATAGCCACATACACTGTCATTTTTTTATTCCAGAAAAGTTTTCTATCCTGCTCCTTCAAATCTTCACTGCAATGAACTACTGATGAATGAAATATCAAACGAACGTTCTTAAAACAAAATATTTAGAACAAAATTTTACTAGAGTAGAGCAGGCGATACATGGGTCGAAGTCCAAAAGAATTTTCTTGGGTCGAAAATCGTAACTAAGAATTTTCTTTTGAATTTTGCACCATTAGTGGGCCGCAGCATCGGACAATTTTCGTACAGCCATCAAATTTAACCACTTGCCTACCGAGCACTTATACCCCCTTCGTGCCCAGGCCAATTTTCAGCTTTCAGCACTGTCACACTTTGAATGGCAATTGCGTGGTCGTGCAACACTGTACCCGTATGACTTTTTATCTTTTTTTCACACAAATAGAGCTTTCTTTTGGTGGTATTTAATCGCTGCTGGGGGTTTTATTTTTTGCGCTATAAACAAAAAAATAGCAAAAAAAAATTGGAAAAAAGAGTTTTTCTTTGTTTCTATTATAAAATTTTGCAAACAGGTAATTTTTCTCCTTCACTGATGTGCGTGGATGAGGCTGCACTGATAGGCAGCACTGATAGGTGGCACTGATGGGCACTGATGAGGTGACACGGATAGGCAGCACTGATGGGCACTGATGAGCCGGCACTGATGAGGCGGCACTGATGCTGCTGCACTGATATGCAACAATGATGGGCACTGATAGGCGGCACTGATAGGCAGCACTGATGGGCAGCACTGACTGACAGCACTGACTGGCGGCACTGCTTGGCACTGACTGGCGACACTGTTGGGCACTGATAGGTGGCACTGCTGGGCAGCACTGGTGGGTGGCACTGCTGGGCACAGGTGGGTGGCACTACTAGGCACTAATGGGCACAAGCGGGTGGCACTGATGGGCACTGATGGGCACAGGTGGGTGGCACTGCTGGGCACAGGTGGCTGGCACTACTAGGCAATGATGAGCACAGGTGGGTGGCACTGCTGGGCGGCACTGCTGGGCACAAGTTGGCATTGCTGGGTGGCACTGCTGGGCACTGATCATCAGTGCCCTGATCATCGTTGCTGGTCCATCCTCTGACAATTGCCGGTTATCAGCAGTACTTTCCTCATGCTGTGACAGAAAGTGCAGACAATAACCGGCAACTGCATTTACCGGTGACCTGCTGTGTCATTGGACATAAGTGAATTTTTCGATTAGTCTAATGCCTTCCTGGCACTCATAGTAGGTGTAGCACCCTCCTAGTAAGGTGCTAGTTAGGTTAGGTAAATTTAGTTCTTTAGCTTCTCTCTAGTCAGTGGAGCAGCTTGTTATTGCTTTAGGCTGGTCTGAGTTTCACAGGTTTTGGGTTTGACTGCTTTCCCTGCCTTCCGGATGGTTCTGGAAAGAGTCAGATCTATAGCCTGAATATTTATATGGTCCCTGCTAATCCCTAGTAGGTAGTTGGGAGAATGAATAAATAGTTTGAGGCCTAGAGCATAGAGGTTCTTGTCGAGGAGAAGTTGCCAGCCTAAAGAGCTGTTGCCTTTCTGGGAAGTCCAGCTGTACGTCTTCATTTGCTAATCAAAGTCCCAGCTGTGTTAGCTGGGGGGCCTACTCTACTGAACTCTACTGGAGCTGACCAAGCATTATATCTGGGGATCTGGTCTGAAGAGTTCATGGGAATTATGTCTGGGTGATATTATTATTATACAGGATTTATATAGCGCCAACAGTTTGTGCAGCGCTTCACAAAATGAAGGCAGACATTACAGTTACAATACAATTTGGTACAAGAGGAAACAGAGGGCCCAGCTCGTTAGAGCTTACAATCTAAGAGGAAGGGTTGAGTGATACAAAAGGTAATAGCTGTGGGGGGGGATGAGCTGATGGAGGAAATAAATGGGGGTTTACTAGGTAGAAGCAGGGTAGAAAGGTTTTCAGGGATCGTCTAAAGGTGGATAGATTAGGAGACAGCCAGACAGATTGGGGTAGGGAATTCCACAGGATGGGAGAAGCTCAGGAGAAGTCCTGGAGGCAAGCACGGGAGGAGGTGAACTATATTGAAAGGAGGAATCCAAATACCCAAGGAGTACAGACTGTGAGATCCCAGTGACTGTGCTGCTACTATCATTCTTGCATCAGAGCAAGCCTGTGCTTAAAGGTGGACATTCCTTATGCTGCCCCTGTGTAGTTCAGTACATTATTTGCTGCTGCAAGGACTGTGCTAGGAAACTTGAGAAAGAGGCAAGTGCCATAAAGTTGCTACATTATGTGTCTGGAGTATCCCACAGTTAGCCTGCATCCCATCCAAGTTCAAGTTATAATAAAGCATCTCCTAGATTGTAAGCTCCAAGGGGCAGGGCCCTCCTATCCCTCTTGTATTGAACTGTATTGTTGCTGTATTGTCTCCCGTTATATTGTAAAGTGCTGAGCAAAACTGTTGGTGCTATATAAATCCTGTATAATAAAAATAATAATAATAAAAAAGGACACTCCTAGACTATTCATTGAGCCGTAAGGGTGACTGTGTCTGTGTGTCTGGCGGTAGATACACTAGTTTGGGACAGAACCTTGGGAGCACTCATTAGGGGGTGAGCACTACATAAGGACGTTTTTTAGGGTACTGTGCAGGTGTGCTGACATTATTAGTGTGATTGGCACTGGTTATGTTGTTATGTTGGAAAGTCAGTAAAGCTGAGGCCTTGCCCCTTCCAGTCTACATGTCATTGTTGGCCAAGGTAATGTATTACATATGGTTATGGCTCTAGGTCTATGCCTTTCATCCAACATGGAGAAAGATGATCTGCAGGGAGACTACAGACAATACTGGAGAGTAGGCCTTGTCCATTGTCTGCTTTAAACTGATCATCCAGTTATTCTTTCTTGTCAAAGTAAAGATCTTTTGACTGGGCTTTTGCAGTAATTTAGGAGAAACAGTCCAGGTTCTCCCAATGTGTCCTACGCACAGGCAGATCTTAAAGGATAAGTTCACCTTTTAACAAAAAATAACAAAGGCACATTTTTTTGCAGGTAAAAAAATGTACATTTGTTATTTTTTGTTGCAGGAGCCTGTAGGCCATTGCACCAGTGATCATGCCATGCAGGTCTCCTCGTTCAAGCAGATATACAGACAGGAAGAATCATTGAACTACCACGACACTCCACAACGCCATGGTAGTTCATTGAGAACTACAAGCCCACAGCCGCCAAGGCTGTCGGGAATTGTAGTTTCTTCATTCACAGAAGTCTGTGAACGAATGATGTGGCCAGGGGCAGACTGACCATTTGGAAACTCGGGCACTGCCCGAGGGCCCGGGGTCAGTAGGGGGCCCCATGAGATGCCCCTGGTACCGTTTTCATAGGATTTTTTGAGTTTGGGCAAGGACACAGGGGCCCCATGATCCCTTATTGCCCGGGGGCCCCATGAGTTGTCAGTCCGCCCCTGGACGTGGCTGTGTTGGCGGAGTCCCGCACAGCTGCACTAATTTCTAAAGCTAGTATGGGGAACTTCTGCAGTATTGGGCGGAACATGTAGCATGTTCCCAAAGGTGAACTTATCCTTTAAATACACCGCTGAGATCTATTTGTGATCAGCGTTATACAATACAACCCAGAGTGGCAAAGAGTTAATTTTCTTTACTGTATTCAGGTTCATTCAAGAAAAGATAGCTGTTCTAAGTTCCTTCACCCCGCCATATAAACACTGGTGACCCCTCTGGTCTCTTGTACCAGATTGTGGCTCCTTTCCCAGGCCTGCGTCCTGTCACCTTATCTGTTTGCTGTCACTCTGCCTCCAGCTTCCCTCTGCTTCTTATTTTAACTTATTATTATTATTACTATTTTACGCATTGTTGTGTCATGAGGGATTCAACTGTATTTGCTTGATTGTTAGGTTACAAACAGCGTCCTGTATGGCAGGGGTAGGCAACCTTTTCAGCACAATGTGCCAAAAATGTTTTCAAAGAAACTGAGAGTTCCAGTTTTATAAAAAAAAAATGTCAACTTCACACTCTCAATGGTGAAAAGGAATTTTTATAAAGTAAATGCTGTAAACTACTTGAGTAATAGTGAGGAACGACCATCCTGCACTTTCAAACTTCAGATCAGCCCCAATTCCTGTACCTCCAGTCCTCAGATTGGCCGCAGTTCATGCACCTTCACACCTTAGATCACTAACCCCCTTCAAATGTGTCCCACCACTGTACCCCCTGCTCATCTGTCCCACCATTGTACCCCCTGCTGTCCCACCACCAGGGGCGGACTGACCATTTGGAAAGTCAGGCACTGCCCGAGGGCCGGGGTCAGTAGGGGACCCCATGAGATGCCCCTGGTACCTTTTTCATAGGCTTTTTTGAGTTTGGGCAAGTAAACAGGGGCCCCATGATCCCCTATTGCCCGGGGGCCCTATGAGTTGTCAGTCCGCCCCTGCCCACCACTGTACCCCCCTGCTCTTCTGTCCCACCACTGTACCCCCCTGCTGTCCCACCGCTGTACCCCTTGCTGTCCAACCACTGTACCCCCCTGCTCTTCTGTCTCACCACTGTACCCCCCTGCTCATCTGTCCCACCACTGTACCCCCCTGCTGTTCTGTCCCACCACTGCACCCCCCTGCTCATCTGTCCCACCACTGTACCCCCTGCTCATCTATCCCACCACTGCACCCCCCTGCTCTTCCGTCCCACCACTGTACCCCCCTGCTGTCCCACCACTGTACCCCCCTGCTGTCCCACCACTGTACCCCCCTGCTCTTCTGTCCCACCACTGTACCCCCTGCTCTTCTGTCCCACCACTGTACCCCCCTGCTGTCCCACCACTGTACCCCCCTGCTCTTCTGTCCCACCACTGTACCCCCTCCTCTTCTTTTCCACCACTGTACCCCTCTGCTCTTCTGTCCCACCACTGAACCCCCCTGCTGTACTGTCCCACCACTGTACCCCCCTGCTGTTCTGTCCCACCACTGTACGCCCCTGCTGTTCTGTCCCACCACTGTACCCCCCTGCTCTTCTGTCCCACCACTATACCCCCCTGCTCTTCTGTCCCACCACTGTACCCCCCTGCTCATTTGTGCCACCACTGTACCCCCCTGGTTTTCTGTCCCACCACTGTACCCCCCTGCTCATCTGTGCCACCACTGTACCCCCCTGGTCTTCTGTCCCACCACTGTACCCCCCTGCTCATCTGTCCCACCACTGTACCCCCCTGGTCTTCTGTCCCACCACTGTACCCCCCTGGTCTTCTGTCCCACCACTGTACCCCCCTGCTCATCTGTCCCACCACTGTACCCCCCTGCTCATCTGTCCCACCACTATACCCCTCTGCTTTTCTGTCCCACCACTGTAACCCCCTGCCCACCAGCCCACCAATGTACTCCTTTTCTTATCTGCCCTATCCAGGGCCATGGATAAGGGGGTACCACCAGTCCTTCTGTATAAGGCCCAGGCCAGCAGAGGGGCCCAGGCAGCAGGGTGATGTGGGCAGAGAGAGTTATCAGCACGGTGGGGGGCAATTACTGAAACTGGTCCCCTGTATGGCTCTCTCTGCAGCAGCTGAAAGCCAGCGGGAGGGAGAAGAGAAGAAGCCAAATTTTAGTTGCTGCAGAGAGAGCCGTACAGGGAAAAGGTTACAGTAATTGCCCCACCCTGGTGCATCCATCACCTTCCTGTACACCATACATTCCCCCCTGCTGCCCCCACCCCTGTAATGTTGCCAGCTTCCCTCCTCTCGTTCCCATCAGCAGCTACAAGCATACCATAGGATCATCCAAGATGGAGAGTGGGGGAAGTGTCTGGTAAATATGTCACCTTTACTGGGGCCCTTTATTCCTAAATGAACACAATGAGTGATTGGTACCAATGAATCACTGTGTTCATTCATAATTGAAGCATAGTAAACTGTGCTTTCTTATGGGAATAGGATGGCTTATCAGGTTGGCTGTATGTGGCCCCATGGTTTCTAACTGCAGCCCTCGCCCCATCACTGTACTTCCCTGCTCAACTGCCCCTCTGCTGAACCCCCCAGCTCTTCTGTCTCATCGCTGAATCCCATTCTCATCTGTCCAACACTGAACCCACCTGCCCATCTGTTCCACCACTGTAACCCCCTGCTCATCTGCCCCACCTCTGTAACCCCCCCTTTCTCATCTGCCCCACCACTGTAACCCCTGCTCATCTGCCCCACCATTGTAATCCCCTACTCATCTGCCCCACCACTGTATCCCCTGCTCACCTTCCCCACCATTGTAATCCCTTGCACATCTGCCCCACCACTGTAACCCCCTGCTCATCTGCCCCACCACTGTAACCCCCTGCTCATCTGCCCCACCACTTAACCCCCTGCTCATCTGCCCCACCACTGTAACCCCCTGGTCATCTGCCCCACCACTGTAATCCCCTGGTCATCTGCCCCACCACTGTATTCCCCTGGTCATCTGCCCCACCACTGTAACCCCCCTAACCCCCTGCTCATCTGCCCCACCACTGTAACCCCCTTTCTCATCTGCCCCACCACTGTAATCCCCTGGTCATCTGCCCCACCACTGTAACCCCCTTTCTCATCTGCCCCACCACTGTAACCCCCTGGTCATCTGCCCCACCACTGTATTCCCCTGGTCATCTGCCCCACCACTGTAACCCCCCTAACCCCCTGCTCATCTGCCCCACCACTGTAACCCCCTTTCTCATCTGCCCCACCACTGTAATCCCCTGGTCATCTGCCCCACCACTGTAACCCCCTTTCTCATCTGCCCCACCACTGTAACCCCCTGCTCATCTGCCCCACCACTGTAATCCCCTGGTCATCTGCCCCACCACTGTAACCCCCTTTCTCATCTGCCCCACCACTGTAACCCCCTTTCTCATCTGCCCCACCACTGTAATCCCCTGCTCATCTGCCCCACCACTGTAACCCCCTTTCTCATCTGCCCCACCACTGTACCTCCCTGCACATCTGCCCCACCAATGTTCCCCCTTTCTCATCTGTCCCACAGTACCTCCGTGCACATCTGCCCCACCTCTGCACCACCTTGCATACAGTGCAATTAAAATTATTGACGATAAAGATAAATTGTTGGAAAAGAATATTGACAACGACTTTACCATTTTTTATTGATTGGGTTGACATACTGTAACTTTAAGCCATTGCTGGTATGTAGTCTCATCAAAGTGTTCTGGGGAATATACAAGGGGTTGGCAAGCTCTTCCTGTTGCTTGTAGTGAAAATATATTTAGTAATGCATAGCGATATGTAACCTATTGAACTGTGACCACTAGAGCTTCCTGTGACTTCTCAGATGGCAAAAGAGCTGAAGGAGTTTAAGAAAGACGATAACTGTAGTAGTTTGAAGATATATCATCAACTATTCACCACTTAGTAAATTATAATATTATAATCTATACCGTATAATAATGTCAAGTATAAACAACACCTTCATACACTGTATATACTGTAAATTTTATATGTTAAAATACAAAAGCTGTAGTCATTAGGATATTAATCTTATATTGGTATTTATAATAATTGTTAATTATATTATAGATGTTTATATATAAGTATATTAGATGAATATCCCAATGATTACAGTTTTTTTATTTATTTAAAAAAATGAATGCAACCATGTTTGCCTTGATTGCAAATTCTGTACAGTCAATTTTTAATTGACTCTGACTCTTTTTATTTCAGTAGATCAGGGGTATTGAATTAAAATTCAAGGCGGTCCGGTCACTAAAATGTTCTTCTGCTTGAGGTCCGAATAGGGTGTGCCCATCAGTGTGCCCCCTTACATTAGGTGTCACCATCAGAGTGCAACTTTACATCATGTATGCCCATCACATCAGGTGTGCCCATCAGAGTGCTCCTTTACATCAGGTATCCCCATCAGAGTGCCCCTTTACACCAGGTATCCCCATCAGAGTGCTCCTTTACATCAGGTATCCCCATCAGAGTGCCCCTTTACACCAGGTATCCCCATCAGAGTGCTCCTTTACATCAGGTATCCCCATCAGAGTTCCCCTTTACATCAGGTATCCCTATCACATTGTCACCTTACATCAGGCATAATGAGCTTAGTGAGGTGGCGGAGGAGTAACAACAGTACACTGGTCTGTCCAGTAAATGGCTGTAAGGGGGGGCATGTCAGGACAAGTCGGATCATTGAAGAAGAGCAGGCTGAGTTCAGAGCACAGCCAGAAAACTGACCATGCTGTGCTCTCATGCCTAGTGTGGTCAATTTTTATTAGGAAATCAGAGGCACACAAAGGAAGCAAAACAAAGAGAACAGGATACTTTTTGATACAAGAACATGGTACAGTAGGCTCATATAATGAATATGAAATGTGGGGCTTACGTATTCTTTAGGCCAAGAACAACAATCTGTACTCTTCAGACTGTTCAGCAGCGTCAGAGAGCACAAAAACACCTTCTTGTTGTGCCACCAGTTTCATGCAGATTCCCAGCCAGGACACTCTTCAGCAGTGAAGTTCCTTTCCCCTCCAGACTTCTAGGATCCAGATGTACCTTCCAGCAAACCAGTGCACGTCCTTCAGACCCCAGATTCAGGCAATCTCCAGGCTTCACCCTCCCCAGGCATCAGGCCTAAAAGGCAGAGGGCTCCAACACAGCCCCCACTCCTGGCAACAACCCACAAGGCAAGCAGAAAAGACCTTTCTGGTAGGTCAACCCAAATATATTTACCCCCTTTATATCCCCTGTAGTGCTCTGCCAAAAGATTAAGCTACATTTTATTGTTTCTTGGCTTCACTGTACTCAGTGGAGTGGTGATCTGTTTCTAGGTCTGGTCATAGTTTCCCAAGCTGGGTGATTGATTGCCTGTTTCTGGAGAGAGTTTCCAGAAAATAGATCAGGGAGGGTCAATCGCTCAGTTATGAATATTTATCAGACCTAGAAGGTGGCTGAGGAAGGTAATAAATATTTGAGAAGGCCTTTCCAGATTGTTCTTCCTCAGCTAGAATTGCTCTTCCACACAGCTAGTGTGAGACAAGAGTTGCATTTGAGGCCTCAGCTGGTGTTGGGCTGAAGGCCTGGGGAAGTATGCTACAGTCACCTGCTGAAGGGCATTGCCCTGGGAGTCCTGGTCTGGAGAAGGATTTTTTTTTGTCTCCCTAACTGACGAATTTTGTGTGGGTGTTAGGCAAATATTATCAAAATCCAAGACCTGTGAATTCTTTCTGCACTTTGTGTATTGCTTCCACATCTGTACAGCAATTCAGTGTGATACTTCCTGTAATAAAGACCAGTCACTGCTGCTCTTTCTCCTTCTGTAGAGTCACTGGTCTTGTCTCCACCCCCTCCTTTAGTTTTCTGTAGACAACCTGTAGTGGGTGGAGCTACAGGGCCCCTCCTCCAGCTCTACTCTCTGCAAGTGCTTTAAACAGCACAGTGATCAAAGGCATTTGGGGCATACAAAATGGATTTAGTTCCTTTGTGGCTACTGAGGAATATATTTATGTAGCAACTACCCCTTTAGGAGTTGCTGAGTTTTGGGTCCCCCTATAGTCCTGCACAGAAAGACAACACACATTTCTTTTGATCTTGCTCACAGGAGACAGTGAACAGTCCTTGAGCATTTTATTTGTGATTTTACTAAAGGGGTTAATAACTTGAATGGAGTAACGGTTTTATGAAATGACCAAGGGAACTGCAAACAGAGGACAACTTCCTGGCAACTATATACAAGTCCAAAGACAGATCTTATCTTCTTGAAGAGCTCTTCAGCCTCTCCTGGTGTACCATCCCAGACCCCAGATAAGTCCTCTTCTTAACCCAGCTATCTGGAAGAATCTCTGGGTAAGGAGATACAGTGCCTTCCACTTTAAGATGAACAGTCCAAGGTAAGGAGCTAATCAGGTTTCCCACTAGAGTGCTCTTTTCCCTGTTAGCTGGCCCAAGGGGTATAGGATTACTCCCTCAGTCTCTTCCCTGTGAGCTGGTTTAGGTAGGTAGCCGCCTTTAGGCCTTCCGCTGGGCTGGCTCCTTTCCTGGCTGCACAAGTAGTCCACCCTCTGGGGACTGGTGAAGCTGAGTGATCCTCCTTTCCAAGTCACAGCTTGCAGGTAGGCCACTTCCCAATGGGTCCCCACCCAGGCTCCTGCATCTTGGCATTCCTTACATCTTCCACCTCAACTCTCCTGCCTGTGAGCAGGCTCACATTTTCTTAAGGGCTGCCCTGACCCCATGCCAAGCCTCCTCCCTGGGGATTGGCCAAGATCCCTCAAGAGTGCAGACCAGCTCCTCCTCACCCCCTGATCCAAGTCTCTACATCAGGGGGAGGTATCAGTGAACTGATCTGCTGAGCCTCTCAGCCCTGATCTGAATTTGAACCCTCTGACTATCACCCAGGTTGCTGCTCAGCTCTCTATCTAAAAAATAATTAGCTATCTCCCCCTAACTAACTAGGAAGGTGCTACATTTAAATTAAAGTTTTTGTGCCGGAGCTCAGCTTTAACAGCTTTAACCCCTAGACGCCGAGCACATAAAAATATGTGGCCTCTTGGTGTCTGGGCCTTGACGCCGAGCGGACGCATATATGCGTGCAATTAGAAAATACATATGTGCTGAGAGCGCGCTCCCAGCACATACATCCGTGACTCATGGAAAGGTCCCGATCTCCCCTTGCGATTGGGACCTTTTCCGATCATGTGACCAACGTGACAGCAAATCACATGACCCTAAAACCCCGCCCTGCCTCCCGGCTTCTGAAACTCTTAAAGGGCCAGGAGGCTCCGGCCCCAAGGGGTTAAATAACAGGAACCCATAATAGAGGAATTATATATAAAATCTTTATAAGTAGGCTTGCGCAACATCTAGACAGACATTTGAATGGATTCTGTCTGCAGCTGTGTGTTGGTAACCACACACCAGACCTGCCAAGGCCTGAACTTCGAGGTTTTGGCTTCATTTTAGTTTGTCAGCAGAAAATCCTAGTTCTACTTCCTTTCTTCCCACTTTACTTTTTTTTGGATTATTTGGAATTGACAAGTTTGCTGCTGTAGCAGTAAATCAGCACGACCAGGCTCATTTAAAATTCCCTTTGTGAAAGACATACTGTGATCAAAGATGCAATGTAACCTAGAGCAGACACCGCCATAGGATAACCGGTTTCCTGCTGAACGGCGAACTTTCCTTTACTTGTACACAGTATTGACTTGTATCTGGATTGGCAGAAACATGAAGATATTATTGGTAAAGTCATGCCTTCCTAACAGACACATTGAAGCTGAGCTCCCTCTGAACTCACTAGTTGCTGGGCTATCATGATGATCCTCTGGCTTCATTATACTTTGAATGACTGACTCAAAACAAGTATGCAAGTAAGAGTTTGTTCAGTGACACGAAGCAGTGTTCCTCAACCTATGTTCAGTCAAGGCACCCTTTAACCACTTGCCCTCCTGAGGATTCCCCCCCCCCTTCCTGACCAGGCCATTTATTTGAGTTACAGCGTTATGTTAATTTAACTGACAATTACGCGGTCATGCAACGCTGCACTCAAATGAAATGTATGTCCTTTTTTTCCCCACGAATTGAGCTTTCTTTTGGTGGTATTTGATCGCCTGTGCGTTTTTTATTTTGTGCGCTATAAAAAAAAACCTAACAATTTTGAGAAAAAAAACAATATTTTTTACTTTTAGCTATAAAACATCCAATAAAAAAATTAAAAAAAACTAATTTCTTTATAAATTTAGGCCAAAATGTATTCTGCGACATGTCTGCTAAAAAAAAATCCCAGTATGTGTAAATTAATTGGTTTATGTGAAAGTTATAGTGTTTACAAATGGCGGTATAAATACTGGAATTATTTTTTAATTTTTACTAGCAATGGCGGCGATCAGCGACTTATAGCGGGACTGCATTCTGACACTGGGCAGAACTGACTTGGTGTCACTGACATCCCCAGTGACACCAATACAGTGATCAGTGCTAAACAGCACTGACACTGTACTAACGGCATTGGGCAGGAAGGGGTTAACCTGAGGGGTGATCAAAGGGTTAACTGTGTGCAGGGAGTGTTTTACTAGGGGGCGGTGTCTGTGTGCTTCACTGTAATCACACTGCTCTGGATGGCTGTGCTGTGCACAGCCATCCAGAGCAGTGTGCCTGA
Source organism: Staurois parvus (assembly GCF_062004578.1). Lineage (NCBI taxonomy): Eukaryota > Metazoa > Chordata > Amphibia > Anura > Ranidae > Staurois > Staurois parvus. The sequence continues at coordinate 478,212 of NW_028318528.1, forward strand.
GCTAACAGGGAGCAGCATTGTTAGTAAACATAACAGTCCTCCTCCCCGTCAGAGATCTTCGGAAATTACCTGGTGCCGGCGAGTAATTACTGGCTGGGACGGTGATTGACAGCCGTGGCACGCCCCCTACTCAGAAGTACAAAATCTCATACACAGTGGGGATCGAAAGTTTGGGCACCCCAGCTAAAAGTTTGTATTAATGTGCATAAAGAAGCCAAGGAAAGATGGAAAAATCTCCAAAAGGCATCAAATTACAGATTAGACATTCTTATATGTCAACAAAAGTTAGATTTTATTTCCATCATTTACACTTTCAAAATAACAGAAAACAAAAAAATGGCGTCTGCAAAAGTTTGGGCACCCTGCAGAATTTATAGCATGCACTGCCCCCTTTGCCAAGCTGAGACCTGCCAGTGTCATGGATTGTTCTCAATCATCGTCTGGGAAGACCAGGTGATGTCAATCTCAAAGGTTTTAAATGCCCAGACTCATCTGACCTTGCCCCAACAATCAGCACCATGGGTTCTTCTAAGCAGTTGTCTAGAAAACTGAAACTGAAAATAGTTGACGCTCACAAAGCTGGAGAAGGCTATAAGAAGATAGCAAAGCGTTTTCAGATGTCAATATCCTCTGTTCGGAATGTAATTAAGAAATGGCAGTCATCAGGAACAGTGGAAGTTAAAGCAAGATCTGGAAGACCAAGAAAAATATCAGACAATCGCAGGATTGTGAGAAAAACAATTCAAAACCCACGTTTGACTGCACGATCCCTCCAGAAAGATCTGGCAGACACTGGAGTTGTGGTACACTATTCCACTCATAAAGAGATACTTGTACAAATATGGTCTTCATGGAAGAGTCATCAGAAGAAAACCTCTTCTACGTCCTCACCACAAAAATCATCGTTTGAACTTTGCAAATGAACATATAGACAAGCCTGATGCATTTTGGAAACAAGTTCTGTGGACCGATGAGGTTAAAATTGAACTTTTTGGCCGGAATGAGCAAAGGTACGTTTGGAGAAGAAGGGGCACAGAATTTAATGAAAAGAACCTCTGTCCAACTGTTAAGCATGGGGTTGGATCAATCACGCTTTGGGGTTGTGTTGCAGCCAGTGGCACAGGGAACATCTCACGAGTAGAAGGAAAAATGGATTCAATAAAATTTCAGCAAATTTTGGATGGTAACTTGATACCATCTGTGAAAAAGCTGAAGTTAAAGAGAAGATGGCTTCTACAAATGGATAATGATCCTAAACACACCTCGAAATCCACGGGGGATTACATCAAGAGGCATAAACTGAAGGTTTTGCCATGGCCTTCACAATCTCCTGACCTCAACATAATTGAAAATCTATGGATAGACCTTAAAAGAGCAGTGCGTGACAGACAGCCCAGAAATCTCAAAGAACTGGAAGACTTTTGTAAGGAAGAATAGGCAAAGATACCTCAAACAAGAATTGAAAGACTCTTGGCTGGCTACAAAAAGCGTTTACAAGCTTTGATACTTGCCAAAGGGGGCAGTACAAGATATTAACTCTGCAGGGTGCCCAAACTTTTGCAGACGCCATTTGTTTGTTTTCTGTTATTTTGAAAGTGTAAATGATGGAAATAAAATCTAACTTTTGTTGACATATTATAAGAATGTCTAATCTGTAATTTGTTGCCTTTTGGAGATCTTTCCATCTTTCCTTGGCTTCTTTATGCACATTAATACAAATTTTTAGCTGGGGTGCCCAAACTTTCGATCCCCACTATATATGTGATTTTGCGCACCTGTGCCACTCTGTAGCAGTATATCTGCTATAGGGCAGACGGGAAGAGGTTAAAATTATGGACAGTCCCAGGCACCCTTTAAAATTATGGACAATCTTGAGGCACCCCGTTCTAAAATGTGAACAACTATTCTAATAGTTTTATAAAATGCAGCAACATCCACACATGTAGGACACCCAACATCAGAGGTGATTTACTCTTCCCAAACAAATACACTTTTGCACCCTAGTACTGACTAGTATTCCAATGTTTCTCTTCTCCTTCAGTTTTTCTCCATCACTGAGCTAATGTGACCCCAGAACTGATGGAGAGGGGCAGGGGAGGGTCAAACTAGAATGTTGTGCTCCTCCTTATCAACTGATGATGTCATTGGTTGTCAGGACACCGGTGGCTAGAAGGTCATAAAGGTGCACAATGAAAACCTGTGACTTTGTGTAACTAAAAGTCAGGCTTGTTCCACCCACTGGCTTCTATACAAGTTTTGGGCAATTTTAAGACATTTTGCCAAGGCACCCCTTAAAGAAACCTCAAGGCACCCCTGAGGAAATCTCAAGGCCCCTTGGTTGAGAACGCCTGACTCAAAATATTTAAGTTGACCTCCCTGAAGATGCAGTTTTATATATATATTATTTTAATATTCATTAAAAATAGTGAAATACATTTTCAGTTGCAGCTAGTGTAAGTACCCAAATTTTGCTTGGTATCAGCCTCTTGCAATCCCCTGGGAGGGGACGTGGCAGTACTCAGTGCCAACCATGACTGCTACATCTAAATATGTTGATAAAATACATGCTGACAGGAGGAGAGTGCAGAGTGACCAGAGAGGTAAACTGCTAAGTATAAGTGAACCCTGAAATAAATAAATAAATAATAAATATATATACAGACTGATCTTTCTGTTGTGGGTTTAGTAACACTCTAATGCTATTGGGACAGAAGGGAGCAGGGAGTAGACAGTTATAAAAGCAGGTTACTTGGTGGGCAAAAACAGCCACTGAACAGGGTTGTAATAGCTGCCTGTTCAATCTTTCTCACCGATAGCACAGACAACCCCAGGAGGATAGAGGTAAAATGTAGGGCCCTGGATTGTTTGTTCTATTTTATTTGGTACTCAAGTCCGGTGCAGGGCAAAGTTCTCCTATTTAGGAATCTTTCCAATAATTAGGGCCCCTTTCACACGAGCGGTCCGCCTGCTTCATCAATTTTCATCAGTTTCTATATCCATCTACATTACTGTTCCCTTCTGTTTGTCATCTGTTTATATCCGTTTATCATTCATTTGTTATCCAGTTATTATTATTATTATACAGAATTTATATAGCAGAGCACTTTACAATATACAGGGGGACAATACAATTACAATACATTTCAGTACAGAAAGAATAGGAGGGCCCTGCTGATGGAGCTTACAATCTAATTGAAGGGGGAGGTGGTACAAAAGGTGATAGCTCTGGGGGATGATCTGATGGAGATGGCTCAGGTACAGTTCTTAGGTGGAGGCGGGGTAGTTTCCCCTTAATAAGTGAGTTTTAAAAGAACACCTAAAGATGTGCAGGGTGGATGTACTGGGGTACAGAGTTCCAGAGGATGGGAGAGGTTCTGAAGAAGTCCTGGAGGTGACAAGGGAGCCAGAGAGCAAGATGCCTTGGGAGGAGCGGAGCGGACAATTTGGACGAGATCTGCAGATGCGGTTGGTGATGTAGCTAGGGACAGTGTTGTGGATGACTTTGTAAGCTGTGGTTAGTATTTTGAATTTTATATGTTGGGCTAGTGGAAGCCAGTGGAGGGATTAGCAGAGAGGGGCAGCAGTCGCTGATTGGTTGGTAAGGTGTATGTTTACACCTATTTAACATCCGTTTACATTAGTTTTCATCTGTTTCATTTTTTTAAGGGAACACAAATAGGACTTTGATCCATTTAAAAAAATGGATGTTTGCGGATGTAAACAGATGATCATCATTTTACATCCATTTTTTCACAGAGATGCATTGCTGTCCATTTTTCATCCATCAACGGATGGATAAAAAACAGACAAACGGTCCGCACGTGTCAAAAGAGGCCATGGATAACACATCTCAGGTAGACTAGTATGCTAGCAGGAAAGCATCAGACATGTGGTGTAAAGTTCAAAAGTTGAATTGAATGAAAGTCACCTTCAGTTAAAGTCAACACATTTTAGGGGTTCAAAAGGTCTCCATGCATAAGACTTGGAAGATGCTGAAGAAAAGAAGATATATATTGGGCCAATAGGTATAATAAGTGTGTGGTCCTGGGGAATAGTGTATATAGAAAATAACAAGGATCTGTTACAGAAGCTGGTTTAAGCAGCCTCCAAGGGTTGTCTGCTGATGTTAAGGATCCTAGCCTGTTAACCATTTCAATACCGGGCAATTTTACACCTTCCTGTCCAGGCCAGTTTTCAGGTTTCAGCGCTCTCACAATTTGAATGACAATTGCACGGTCATACAACATTGTACCCAAACTAAAATTTGATCATTTTCTTCACACAACTAGAGCTTTCTTTTGGTGGTATTTAATCACCGCTGGGGTTTTTATTTTTTGCTAAATTAACAAAAAAGACCAAAAATTTTGAAAAAAAACAAGTTTTTCTTTGTTTCTGTTATAGAAGTTTACAAATAAATAATTGTTCTTCATAAATTTAGGCCGAGATGTATTCTGCTACATGTCTTTGGTGAAAATAACCCAAATTAGGATGTATTATTTAGTTTGTAGGAAAGTTATAGAGTTCACAAACTATGGTATAGATCTGATTATTGATCAATCCTGAAGTACTGACAGCCAATCCAAGAATGTCAGAACAGTACAGATATCCCCCAAATGACCCCTTTTTGCAGAGTAGACAGTCCGACGTACTTCATAAAAGGCATGGCGAGTTTTTTGAAGTTGTATTTTTTTTGTCATAATTTTTCGGAAAATTAAAAAATTAAAAAAATTATTTTCACTATTTTTTTTTTACATACTGTCACCAGTGCAGTACAGCGACATCATATAACTGGCATGGCGGTGAACAGGGACACTGACTGGTGACAGTATGAAAAAAAAAAATATATATATATATATATTTTTTTATTATTTTTAATTTTTTATTACATTTTTTTAAAGATTTTTTTTAAGATTTTTTTTTTCATATTTTACTATGACCAAAGTAGTACAATGTTACCATAGTAACATTGTACTACTTTGGGGAAGTGATCAGCATTTTTTTACACAGTTTGCTTATAGCAAAGAATTACTTTGCTATAAGCAAGCATTTACCTGAATGACATCGATTCATTCAGGTTTTTTTTTTTTTGTTTTTTTTTTGTGCTAAGCTGTGATTTGGCCACAGCTAATCACATGACATGTACATGTGACCTGCTGTGACCATTCACAGCTAGGCACTAGTATACAATGGATGGCATGAATGAAGCCATCCATTGAATACAACTGTCATGTGACCTGCTGTGATTGGTCACAGCAGGTCACATGGTACCGGCAACGGGGGCCGGTACTCAGATCTGTCATCGGCCGTGTCCGAGGTACACAGCCGGTGACAGATCACGCCGCTGCGCGGCTCTGCAACCACGCGAACTGCGCATGTGTGGGAGGACGCCAAATGGCGTACACCCCGGAAAGCTACAGCATTTTTGCGGCCGCCTAACGGCTATAGGCCGGGCGGCTAATGGTTAAAAACAATTGGATGAGAACATGTTCATCTTATATGTAGATGAGCAAGATAAAGCATTAAAAATCTCAGCTTTATTTCTTGTCCGTGTTATTCTAAGGCATTTGGCAATCTATCATGGTGCTTTCCATTAGACATTATGTAGACATTATACTGGAACTTGTAGAGAACAGGAAAATTGTTCTATGACTTGAGGAGCAGTTGAAATAAAGCCAATGTGAAGGACCATCTATGGAAGGCTGCATCGTCTTCACTCTGCCCAGGTCTCTCTTGCTTCCTGCTTGGACAGCTGCTTCCAAGGTTCCACCTAATCAGTCACTTTCTCACTTTGCCCAGATGTGTCTGCTTTTTGTTTAGCTGCTTTACTTCATACTCTGTCTTTTTAGCTTTATTTCCAAATGTTGTCACCTTCTGCCTAGTCCATGGCCCTTTTCAAGCAACTGTTTTTTTTTTCTGCCTCACTGTTGTCACCTTCTGCTCAGCCAGCTGAATTGCTGTTTATGCCAGACACTTTTCCCTCTGCCCATCTGCTTTCCATCCAGTCCCCTCTTTTTATATTTATTTATTTCAGGTACTTATATAGTGCTGTCAATTTTACACAGCACTTTACATAGATGTTGTACATTCATGTTGGTCCCTAACCCTCAAGGGGTGTACAATCTAAGGTCCCTAAGTCACATTCATACATACTCATACTAGGGCCAATTTAGATAGGTGCCAATTATCCTACCAGCATGTCTTTGGAGTGTGGGAAGAAACCAGAGTACCCAGAGAAAACCCATGCAGGCACAGGGAGAACATGCAAACTCCAGGCAGGTGGTGCCATGGCTGGGATTTGAACCAACGACCCTAGTACAGCCAGGTGGAAGTGCTAACCATTTAGCCACTGTGCTGCCCAAGATTTAGTTCTTTTTTGACTCTGTTCTGATGGTCTTTTAATGTACATAAATTTACGTCCTTTTTTTTTCACCCACAAATAGAGCTTTCTTTTGGTGGTATTTGATCACTTCTGCATTTTTAATTTTTTGCGCTATAAACAAAAAAAGACCAATAATTTAAAAAAAAAAACAATATTTTTGACTTTTTGCTATTAAACGTGTCCAATAAAAAATTTTTAAAAATCAGATTTCGTCATAAATGTACACCAAAATGTATTCTGCTACATGTTTTTGCTAAAAAAAAAAAAAATCCTATTATGTGTAAATTAATTGGTTTACGTGAAAGTTATAGCATTTACAAATGGCGGTATATATATTGGAACTTTTTTTTTTACTAGTAATGGCGGCGATCAGCAACGTCTAGCAGTACTGCGGGACTGTGGCAGGCATTCTGACACTGGGGGGAACTGACTTGGTGTCAGTGACATCCCCAGTGACACCAATACAGTAATCAGTGCTAATATAAAGCACTGACACTGTACTAATGGAACTGTGCAGGCAGGGGTTAACATGTGGGGCGATCAAAGGGTTAACTGCGTGCCGTTTCACATTATGTTCTGTGTGCTTTCAACTGTAAGCACACTGCTTTGTATGGCTCTGCTATACAGAGCCATACAAAGCATTGTGCAGGAGCTGACAGTTCTCTCCCACGTCGGTAATACTCAGTGATCACCGGGCCGGGACCCAGTGATTGACAGCCGAGGCCGCAAACGGCTCCACCCAGGACAGCAAAATCACGTATATATACGTGATTTTGCGCACCCGTGCCACCCTGTAGCAGCATTTCTTTGTCCTCTAGACCTAAACGAGCAACCAACCCTTGCAGTGTGGGTGCAGTCTTGTTGTAAGGGGTAATTTTTAACTTTCTTGGAGTTGGGTTTTAAGAATACAGACTCTTCAGACTTTTTTATGATGGATTCCTAGGCAGTCTAGGTCGCTGACAAAGTAGCACAAAATGTAGTAATTTCCATGTTAGTCCTTTCTCCTCCAATACCATTGGTGATATTAGGCACATATGGTGCCAACTTTACATCTGGTGTTATGGCTTAGCTGTCCACCCACAATGCCTTGACATCAGTTCTTCCTTGATTGAATGAGGCTGATTGCTGTAGACAAGCCAGTGCACACCTAATTGCTACCACAGTTTGAGGACACGTCTTAGGCCAGCCATTCTCATCTAGGCTTTCTCCACAGGTTGCTAGGCATTCCATGGGCTGTGGCTGATGGACCACCTATCTGATGGTGCTTGCATAGTTCCAGAGCCAATGCTGCTTGGAAAAACATGCAGCAAGACACAATTATTTTTTTACCTATCTGTAAGAGTAGCATTCTGACCACCACTGTAAGGGGCCATTCATCCCACCGATCACCGAAGTAAGGGCATCTTCTCCAGTGACTCCCAATAATATAGTTTTAGATAGTGTTCTCCAAGACCTGAAAATTAATTTAGGGGTTCTTCTGGGGCCTTAGACCAATGAAAAAGTCACATAAACTGCAGTCTTACTGCACTGCAATAAACGACAACCAGGGTGGATGGGCATCATGCAGAATTTTTTTAAATAATAATAAAAAATCTTATGTTGAAATAGATCTAAACCAAATCACTAAAATCTCATATTCAGTAAGCGTTGTTAATGCCATTTTTACCACCATTATCTGGAAGTTGTTGTGCAGCTGACACTGGAATGTGTGCATGTAAATAGAAAGTGGGTGAAAGAGGCTGGAGAAAATCAATAGCACTGAGATGCAATAATGGCTGAAAAAAATAACAGTATTTTATGAAAATATATATTGCAAGTGCTTTGGCAAACACAACATCATCAATTAGAGTTTAAATCTTTTTTAACCGTTTATACAGGTAGCCTGGAAATGAAGATGATGGTTGATGATTGTTATAGATGTTGGATTGTAGCCATATTCTGGTGGTTGTAATGGTGGCATTCCTAGTAAACAGTAATATCTGACTTTTTTTATGTTGTCTTTACAGGAGAAAATCAACAATGTTTACTAAGATGAATTTCTACACCATTCTCTGGTTAGCTTTTCTTCCAGACCTTTGCTATCTTCAGCTGTCATTTGAATACTCAGAAAACAATGGCGCAAGTCGACCCAAATGCACATACACATTTGTGGTACCACAGCAAAAAATTACTGGGGCTGTCTGCATCAGCACTGCAAAGTTCCCTGAAGCTTTTGGAGTAAACAGAAGTGAAGTGGAAGAACTAAAACAGGAGCTGAACCGTCAGCAGACTGACATAGAAATGCTTAAAAAAATGGTAGATGTTGACCATGAGGTGGCCACTGAAATGGATCATCTTAGAAAAGAGAATAGGAACACGGGGTCCCGTCTCAGCCATCTCCGTACCCAGTTCATCCATGAAGTCCACCAGAGGAACAATAAATCAACTGACATCATCCAGGAGGAGAGCAGCGGCATCAATGCTACTGCTGAAGTTCTCAAGTTGGCCTCCAAGTATAAAGACCTCCAGGAAAAGTACAATTTCCTAGCCTCTTTAGTTAACAACCAGAGTATTACCATAGCACGTTTAGAAGAGCAATGTATTCAAACCAGCTCTCGGCACCAGGCTGATAAGGTAAGGCTGATCACATAGCTCAAGCTCAGAAAAAGAACAAAAAGAAATACTTTCATTGGTCCAGATTGATAAATTGTGGTCCAAATTGCTTTGTCGGGGGTAAATACCTTTCTGACTCCTAGTCAAAATTGAATATAACATTCTCCTGTGCATTTTAGAAATGTATGGTAGGTATTTCATTATTTGCGCTTTTAAAAAGTCATTTACTGTGGGTTATGGAAGTGGTTGCATGCAGAAGGCTAATCCACCTTTTTCTGAGCTCATACAGTAAAGAACCCTTTCTTCAGCAAACTAATGAAATCTCTTCTTTCACAATTTCAAAGAGTTCCAGGATTTGGTGATTATTAAGTGAACAGTTTTCCATCAGTTTATTTTTGTATTTGTTGCTTGCCTATGGCTTGTAATTGACCCAACTAAAGTGCAAGTGTGACATTTAGGTAAGTTTTGATCAGTAGATTGCTTATCTCTGCTCAAAAAAAGAAAAGTTCAGCCAGAGGAATGTATAACAGTCACCATAATGTAAAGTGGCTCAGTCACTAAACTATAAATGATAAAAAGGGTTCCCTGGAAAGATAATAAAAACTCTCCTTGCTGCCCATGCTACCAAACACTGCTGTAATGAAGAGTGAGTGATTGCTGAAAACAAATCAATAAGTAAGCAGCTTAATATGTTAGGTACTGGCCCAGGCTGGGTTGGGAAGGGTTTACGTTCTCTGCTCCCGGAGTGCAGGCTTTTTGGGCTTCAGATGACCCACCTGTGATATAAATTGAGGGAAGGCTGAGGTTGCTGAAACTCCGCTGCATCTGGTGTGCTGCTGTGCGGTTGTTCCTGACACATCTCAAGAAAGCCAAGGAGGAACTGTGTGTGTTATTCTACTCCTGGCGGTACCAGGATACCGCCAAGTATGGTCTATGCCACCATCTATGTACTATGCCACCTGTCACCTATAAGGTATGCCTGGGCCTTCTATTAGTTAGGGCTATTAAAAGAACCGTTTGTCATTTGTTTTGCAGTACAGATGAACAGTAAAGACAGTTAACTTTTCCTCAACCCGGGTCTGAAGTTAATCAAAGGGGTGCAGCCCTAGAAGGAAGTACGCTACAATATGGTGTCAAGTGAACCTACTAAGGAGGAACAAGGCCATAACTACGGGCAACCAAGTTCACTCTGAATACACAAAGCAATCAACTGAGGGGTGGTACCTGGGTAACGTGGGGTACACTCCAGTAGCGAGGGGGTCGACATCTGTCTCCCTACCTAGCGGTTTGTCTACCATGGCAACCAGGAGCAGACCAGTGTTATGGAGGTTCTCAGCCTGACTGTATTGTATGGGAGGAAAAGAGTTTATGCAGAATGGGATCCTGCAGGATCTCATTCTGTTACTGGGAGCAAGGTGACAGAGGTACGTTGACTGGTGGAGGTGGCATGGCTCGACCCACCACCCCAAATGCAACAAGTATAAGCCACTAAGTATAGAGGTATGGGACATCTGCATATGCAGTGGTGCCAGGTCAGTCGGGAGACTGCCTTAATATTAGATGGTGCACATGACTGCAGTTCCCGCCTAGGCAAGGTAACCCTAATGGTGTGGTAGGTTCCTCCCACAACATGGCGTAGTCAGACAACTCAACCAACCCTACAATTATCCAACACTTTCTGGAGTGGGGATTTCTTTGTCTCCTTCAACACTCAGTGGTTTGATACTATGTGGCAACTGTGTCCTGTAGAGACATAGGGGTAAATGGAAGAAACCAAAGAGCACTGCAGCAGACCAGAAAATCAACACTCCTGGAATGTCTGATTCTGCCTTCTTTACATCAGTGTTCAGCAGGACAGGTAAGGGGTGAGGTGAGTTTTTATCTTTCCAGTGGACCTTGGTTTGCATTCACCGTATAGTCATACAATCACGAAAAAACTGCACTCACTAACCTGAAACAAGTATGCAGAAACCAAAGTCAATGTCAGAAATGATTTACATACTTGTTTCAAATGAGTGAAGGCAATGAATTAGCAGGGCTTCAAGGCAAATAGTATTTACAGAAGGAAGTGTTAGTCATAGCAGTTCTCGTGCTTCCTAAGTGAAGATTTCCCTTACTTTCTTTGGCAGTCTGACGAGTCTGGGCTTCAGCTAAATATGTGCTATATATGTTTGCAGGCTACACAATCTGATGCTGATCCTACTGATATAAAGAAGAAACAGAACCGTCAAATCCATGAAGAGGAAAGGGATCACATAGCTGTCAGGAAAGAAGATCCTCAGAAACAATCAGATCCAGTCCCCAGAACAACCTCCAGTGCCCCTGTTGTCACAGAACCAGAGGCCACCAAATCAACAGGTACTTCAAACGGGAATACAAAGATAGCAAATTAAAAAAATGTATATCAAGACATTATTTTTTATTACAAGATATAACAGAATGGGTAGACTGAGATGCAAAGTGAGCAGATTAATGACTGGATGGTAAGTAATTGTGAAAATGGCACAATGTAGTCTTATTTGGAAATAAAAAATGAAAGGATCGGCCCATTTAAAAAGGGAAATTTAACTTGGTAGACCAAGACTCCATCAGCAACTTGAGGTTTGAGGTGTTCCCACTCACCCTGAGGTGTTACCTTCTCCATATTGTGAAATAAAGCAGACCTCTAATTGAAAAAAACAAACTACCTCATAAAGAACACATCAGGTGCGTGGACCTGGAAAATAAAGAACCGAGATCTCCAGCACAGTCCCCTAGAAACAAAAAAAGGTGTTTTAGACAGGAGCTCAACTATGGAAGCTGTGCCCAAGAAAAGCAAATAGAGGGCAAAGGCCTAGTCGCTAGTATTGTCTATAGCTAAACGTTTCCTCATTACTGACTTACCATGCTTTGTTTCACAATGTGTCTCCGTGTGGAAATGGCCATCTTCGTAAAGGAGAGTGCTTTGCTTCCTTATGTCTAAGTTGCCCCACTGATAACTGGTGATGCAATGATTGATGAAAGGATAATCATGCAAAAGCAGGGGAGATCTAGAAAGCACATATCCACACACTGAATGAAGCAGGAGCACAGAGATGCTTGACTGCAGGTTCACAGGTACTACTTCCTCTCCACTAAGAAGAACAGTGATTAGCACATTAGCAACATCCTCAACTGTCACACCAAATCACATGATATTAGCAGTCCGAGGCAAAGAGCCTTAGATCTCACACTGCAGATATATACTGTAGCTATGTCAGTAAGTGCACTGCTATTTTTGAAGAACAAAGTTGATTTTTTAAAGCAGAACTCCAGGCAAAACCTTATTTACATTTCTTTGTTGCTGATTTCCTACCTTCACTGAATATGTCATCCATCTTCTGGTTCACTCAGTAGTTGCTACTCGCGGCTACTGACTCTGGAGATGATCTATTAAATTTGTACTTTGGAGCAGAATTGGTTTTTTACCTTACATTCAGTGAGCAGGGATCCATATCCTGGTCATATCACATATATATAGGGGGGTTCCCCTCCTATGGCAGCACACATCTGGGTGGGACCATTCGGTGCAGAACTTTACTTTCTTGGTTATCTTGACATCAACTTGATTCTTTCACCATTTAACACATTTGTGTGCCCTTGTGGTATTTCTTGCATATATAGTTACATAGCTACATAGTTAGTCTGGCTGAAAAAAGACAAAAATCCATCCAGTTCAACCATTTAAAAAAAAAAAAAAAAAGTTATAACCCTACACCCACAGTTGATCCAGAGGAAGGCAAAAAAACAGCAAAACATGATCTAATTTGATCCTGCAGGGAAAAAAATTTCTTCCTGATCCCCCGAGAGACAATCGGATATTCCCTGGATCAACTTTACCTATAAATGTTATATCCAGTTATATTCTGTGTATCTAAGAAACAATCCAGGACTTTTTTTAAAGCAATCCACTGAGCTGGCCAGAACCAATTCTTGAGGGAGTGTATTCACAACTCTTACTTATGCAGTATTCATAAGTCTCCTGAGGAAGCCAAAACTGTGATGGAACATGTAGAGCTGAACCATTTTGCACAGACTTTCAAGCTGCATTCAAAGGTTGTGGTGGTTTTATGCTTAAAGTGTTACTAAACCCACAACAGTAAAATCAGTCTGCATGCTTGTTATACTCACTGAGGTGCCTAAGGGGTTAATTCTTTGCATTGTGTAAAAAGGCTGTTTGATCCTGTCTTCTCTGATCCTCCCCTTCTTCCAGTGTCCTCCACTTATCTCCTGATAGAACATAAGTATGGAGTCACTCTGCACACACTCAGTTTGGTGTGTATTGCTAGAGAGGTTTTTTTTTTTTACTTGGGAGAGCGCTTGTGATCAGCACAGGGCCAATCTTCACTGTGCAGACAGAGGATCAGGGGTTCTACATTCTCCTAGAGGAAAACTCCTCCTACAAGCTTTAACCTGTGCTCGGCTGGAAATTGATAGAAGTCACAAGACTGCTATATACTGCTGATGAGAAAAGGTATTTAGCAGTTTATATTTACTAAAATAATTGCATTTCCATGTTCTGTGTACTGTGGGAGACCAGATATAGTGAATGCCAGGTCCTGGGATTAGTAACACTTTAATACTGTGATAATGTTGTTTTAGCGTTTTGTAATAAAATGACTGTAAATTTTTATCATACACTACCGTTGTGAGTTTTGTGTCTTGGCACCTTAACAGTCCCCTTTCTTTGCAGCAAATATGTATCTTTAATGGGATGTGCTGCCTTTGATCCTCTGAAACTCCAGTATTTCTTGCATATAAAATTTCTAAATGTTTCATATCTTTCACTTTTAGATTTCAGGTCCACTTTAAAGGACAAGTGGACACTAACCTCCTTCATTGCCCTCCTGAGATATTCTATACTATAAAGCAGCGTTTCCCAACCTCAAACCTCAAGTACCCCCAACAGGACATGTTTTAGGAATTTCACTTAGATTAAATACAGTAGCTTTCATAAATCCCAAGCCATTGAACTTGATTTAAAGCTCATGTACAAGGTAGAGGAAATCTGGAGAAAAATCCTCCACCTTTGTTTTCTTACTACAAGAAGACAGTTGATACCTAATCTGAGCTGAGCCTTTGTTTCTATACTCTGGGGGCAATTTTGTCCAGTGTTGTACAAGGCTGTCATCTCCAGTTTTGCACAGGCCAAAATTGCATATAGAGGCTTAAAGATAGGAGCATGCTGTCTTTTACAGGTAAGTCGGCATGTGGAATGGGGTTTATAACACAGAACAGCTCAGAAGGGCTAGAGGCCTAGTGTAGCTTTGATGAAAGTATAGATGTTCTATAATGTATATCTAAAGACATTTTTCTTTGTTTTGGATTGTAGGGCCATCTTTTTCAACCATGGTTCTGTGGAACCTTAGGGTTCCTTCAGAGGTTGCTATGGGTAGCTTAAAGAATAAGCAATTTCTGCCTCTAAGATAAGTAACCACTGACACCATAGATCTTTTTAGTTACCTATAAGGGGCTCTTTACTCACTGACCATCACATTAATGTAGAGTGAGCTATAGATGAATTATTTATAAGTTGGGGGTCTCTTCTTCAGCACCTGAACTCTCACACAGTTGTCAGTGAACCAGCGTTTATGGCCCATTAACACTTTGGCACTCTAGTGCATTGCATTAATACATACACAATGTGCGTGGTGTCACATATTAATGTGCATTGCATTAACGCAGCCCATTCATTTTAAATGGGCTGCCAAAGAACAGGAAAGGACGAAAAAATGTCATGCAGAATTTTTTTTAACATACAGCGCCTTGCAATGCAACGTAGCACATTATTGGGCGTTGTGATGTGCTGCAATGTATGTGCTTTGGTGGTGCATTTCTATAGTGAATTGGGGTGTCATTCAAAATGATAAGCCCAGGGGCGAACTGACCATTAAAGCACTCGGGCAGTGCCCGAGGGCCCGAGTTCAGTAGGGGGCCCCATGAGATGCCCCTGGTACCTTTCATTGGCTTTTTCATAGGCTTTTTGGGTATGATCCCCTATTGCCCGGGGGCCCCATGAGTTGTCAGTTCGCCCCTGGATAAGCCCTACAATATGCTAATCCACATAACATTCCAGTGTCCTTCCCTCACCTGCTGACTCTTTGGGCTCAGTAACCCCATGCTGCATTCTTTTCATTGGCTAAGGAAGAATTCTGATCTGTATGTTCACCCAGTTTGGAATGTGGTCCATTCTAGGATAGCTTAACCCCTAACTTTATAAAAGGTTGACAAATTATAAATCCACTAGTGTCCCGAGAACCTGACCTATCAATAAAAAAGTATCAGGATGGAAACAGATCATAGCTATTGCTGCTAAATATTGTCATGTCTATGGCCAGGACCATGGGTGGATTGTTACGATGCCTTGCTGGGTGGACAGACGTCAAGCGGCATCTACCTCCTAAAACCACGTAACAGCAACCAGATCATGCAATCCTGGTGTGAGCAGTCACTCAATGGAGGGGGATGGACAGTCATACAAAGAAGACAAGATGGATCAATCAATTTTTTTACCACCTGGCAAAACTACAAGGTGGGCCCAGCCTTCATTTTCACTTTTAATACAGAAAATAAACTGTAATTGTGCAAAAATGTTTAAATATCTTCTGTGCAACCATGTTTAGACTGCTGTGCCAAATGCATTGGCTGCTACTGTAACAGTGTGAATGGCACATGCATTAAGGTAGGTGACTACCTACCTTAATGCATGTGCCATTCACACTGTTACAGTAGCAGCCAATGCATTAAGCATGGGGCGCTGTTGTAAGACATAATATTGTATTATAATTTCTTTACAGAAGATACAACTAAACATTCTAAAATTCTACAACATTCTAAATCTTAAAGTGTATGCATAGCCAATGTTTCCTTAGTTTTGGAAAGTTACTGGCAGATATTAAACCCAGTCTTTTAGTGCTGTCCCCAGAGGGTAGATTTATCTTCTCCGGTTGTCCTGTGACCACTGTCACCAAGAAAGTGATTGGAAATCGAGAATTTTACAAATGACACAAGTACAAGAGTTGAGGAGAAATCTTCCACTGGGGTCCACTGTTTTGGTGACAACCAAGGGGCTAAGCCCCCTCATTTCCATTTCCCTCAATGTGTCCTCAAGACAGGAAGTGAAGAGAAATCTTTCCAATAATAGCAGTGAATGACAGCAAAATAAGGGGATTTACCTTGTTCTAATCTATAAAAGTTTCATCCATGCATACACTTTAATATAACGTGTGTGTACAATTATTGTGCTCTTAAACTACTAATTTTGCCCTTTTTTTCCACAGCATGGATTTGGTAATTTGGACAGTGAATACTGGTTGGGCCTTGAGAACATTTTCTGGTTGGCCAACCAAGACAGTTACAAACTCCTGATCCTCATGGAGGATTGGCAGGGACGGCAAGTGAGTGCCGAATATGACCACTTCAGGCTGGAACCCGAGAGTGATTTCTACAGACTGAGGCTGGGCCAGTATAAAGGGACAGCTGGGGACTCCCTCTCTTGGCACAATGACAAACAGTTCAGTACCCTAGACAAGGACAGGGACTCCTACCTGGGTAAGTTGAATTGCAAAGACACTAGCTTCTACTGCAGTTTTATTATTGTAATGTAAACGCGGTCTACCAAAAGATAGGTGAATGATGGCTTCCTTTATCTCCAGGGCATTCCAAGAGTAAGGTCTACTAACCTGAAATTACTGAAGGATTATTGTCTTTGCTGCAACATCTAAACTTAGTCTTACTTCAGCAACTAGCGTACCAACAAAATGAAAAATTAATTTCACAACTTAAATTGCACTACACCTGAGCACCACAAACCAAAAATACTATTTAATTAATTGTTAATGTTCAGAGCAAACTCCTCCATCCATTCAGGTCTCCATGCTTTATTTTGCTGAGAAATCATTTTGAAAAACATTCTTGGCATTTCTGGCGGTGGCCATCTTGAGTAAGGGCAGATGATCCATGTAGCATTTTCTTCCTGGAGTCCATCTTCCCTTAGCTTAGGCATTGGCTGAGCTGAGAACCCTCCTTCCCCTAATGAAGAATGCTGGGGTGTATGACATAATCTGCCTAGGCATGGAAACCAGGAAGTAACTGAAGAAATGTAAAAAAAATATGATAAACGTTCCTATCTATTTACTAATGATAGCAGCATAAGGATTCAAAATAGTCCATGTTGATTGAGAGAGTGAAGTTCCACTTTAACATATCAAAATGGCAATATACACCAGTGCTGAAATAAAAAAAGGTAGCATGTCTGTGAGGGCTATTATTTATCCAGGTCATGGTACAGTGGATATAAAAAGTCTACACACCCCTGTTAAAATGTCAGGTTTCTGTGATGTAAAAAAATGAAACAAAGATAAATAATTTCATAACTTTTTCCACCTTTAATGTAACCTACAAACTGTACAACTCAATTGAAAAACAAACTGAAATCTTTAAGGGGGGGGGGGAGTAAAAATAAAAAATGAAAATAATATGGTTGCATAAGTGTGCACGCCCTTAAACTAATACTTCGTTGAAGCACCTTTGATGTGATTCCAGCACTCAGTCTTTTTGGGTATGAGTCTATCAGCATGGCACATCTTGACTTGGCAATATTTGCCCACTCTTCCTTGCAAAAACACTCCAAATCTGTCAGATTGCGAGGGCATCTCCTGTGCTCAGCACTCTTCAGATCACCCCACAGGTTTTCAATCGGATTTGGGTCTGTGCTCTGGCTGGGCCATTCCAAATCTTTAATCTTCTGGTGAAGCCATTCCTTTGTTCATTTGGATGTATTCTTTGGGTCGTTGTCATGCTGAAAGATGAAATTCCTCATCATGTTCAGCTTTCTAGCAGAAGCCTGACGGTTTTGTGCCAATATTGACTGGTATTTGGAACTGTTCATAATTCCCTCTACCTTGACTAAGGCCCAAGTTCCAGCTGAAGAAAAACAGCCCCAAAGCATAATGCTACCACCATCATGCTTCACTGTGGGTATGGTGTTCTTTTGGTGATGTGCAGTGTTGCTTTTGCACCAATTATATCTTTTTGAATGACGGCAAAAAGTTCAACCTTGGTTTCTTCAGACCATAACACATTTTCCCACATGCTTTTGGGAGACTTTAGATGTGTTTTTGAAAAATTTAGCCGGGCTTGGATATTTTTCTTTTAAGAAAAGGCTTCCGTCTTGCCACTATACCCCATAGCCCAGACATATGAAGAATACGGGAGATTGTTGTCACATGGACCACACAGCCAGAACTTGCCAGATATTCCTGAAGCTCCTTTAATGTTGCTGTAGGCCTCTTGGCAACCTCCCAGACCAGTTTTCTTCTCGTCTTTTCATCAATTTTGGAGGGACGTCCAGTTCTTGGTAATGTCACTGTTGCACCATATTTTCTCCACTTGATGATAACTGTCATTGTGGTCCATGGTATATCTAATGCCTTGGGAATTCTTTTGTACCCTTCTCCTGACTGATAACTTTTAACAATGAGATCCCTCTGATGCTTTGGAAGCTGTCTGCTTGCCATGGCTTTTACAGTAGGAGACTGTCAGGAAAGACCTACTAGAACAGCTGAATGTTATTTGAGGCTAATCAGAGGCACTTTAAATGATGACAGGTGTGTAGTGACTCCTATTTAACATGATTTTGAATGTGATGCTTAAAGCTGAACACAGCTACAACCCCAGTTATAAGAAGGTGTGCACACTTATGCAACCCCATTATTTTGGTTTTTTACTTTTACTTCCCCCCTTAAAAGATTTCATTTTGTTTTTCAATTGAGTTGTACAGATTATAGGTCACATTAAAGGTGGAAAAAGTTCTGAAATGATTTATCTTTGTCTCATTTTTTACATCACAGAAACCTGACATTTTAACAGGGATGTGTAGACTTTTTATATCCACTGTATATCCAGCAGTAGTTAAGCACATTCAGCTGGGCTTGTTCTATAATGTTAAAGACGTTTTGTAGCTTGTCCAAACGGTTTTTGCATTCTAATAAGTTTCAGGAAAACATACCAACTGGAACAACCATCACTGAACAGGGGTGGGGCCTTCAACACCATGGGGGAGGGTTACTAAGGTTGGAGAACTCAGAATCTGGTGCAGCTGTACATGGTAGCCAATCACCTTCTAACTTCAGTTTATTCAATTACACTTTGACAATACAACCTGAAAGCTGATTGGTTTCTATGCACAGCTGAACCAGATTTTGCACCATGCAGTTTTAGTGAAACATTTCCCATGTGTCTTCCACAACCCATTTTACCATCTCTACCCTGGCCTTTTGACAGCAATCCGCACTTTCAGCTAGGTAAATTGAAGGATTAACATTTGTGAAGTCTTCTTGACACCAAACATGGGATGTATATAGAATGAGGGGGGTCCACAATTTTCACACCTGGTTTTGGACAATAACATCTGCCTTTCCAAAATTTTAAGATCAATGTGTTGGTGCAACCATATGAGGATATTAATGCTGCCTGACACTCATTAGAACTGAAGGCTTGGACAAGTCCGGCTGAATATTACTAACTACTACTAGATAAAACAGGTAGCACTATCCTTCTCCTCTTCTGAAGAAACCTCAAGGCACCCTGGTTGAGAAAGGTTGACTCAAAGTATTTAGGTTGACCTCCCTGAAGATGCAGTTTTAGGCTCCATGTACACTGCAGCTGATAAACTCACGTTTAGGAGCTTTTCTGCGTTTTTTTCAGCAGCCCTTGAACTCTCCCTAATATTTTCCTATGTGTCCATGTACACATCGTCGTTTACAGGCAGTTGGGCTTACAATTGTTTTTTGGAATGCACCAAACTTGCGTGCAGGAGTAGATTTTACCTGCAGTGAAAATCTAAATATCTAAACCAAAAACTCTTTTTTGTTTTCTTAAGGAAGGATTTCATTGATGTCTGTCTTAATTAAGAGAGATATAGTTGGGAAATTAAAAGCTTTATTGTTTATTGATATCTTCTAATGGGACATCTGTTTTGGGTACTGTCACGATCCCACGATCGCTGCCACCAATATGTCACGATTGCTGCATCAGACCCCAGACCTTCTTACCCAAACTCGTGACCGAAGGACTAGCCGATCTAGAACTGCGATGTGACATGCGTAACAATGCCACACCCAGCTGCACCCTGCACAACGATTTTCCAGCTAATGGGCCACAATTGATGTACCGGCAGCCTGGGCGATTGTTACTGGGTCAGGTTAATTACGCAATTAACCCTTCACACTGCCACCACCTCCTTTTTGTACAGGGAAAGAGGAAACTTGGCGTTATCAGCTATAACACTATAATGATTGAGATAATCGTCTGTGTAAAATGGTCCGCAGGCCGGTTATACAGAGGTTTAAACAAACACAGTAGCATTCTCTTTAGAGGCAGAAATTCGTAAATTGCAATAAAGCGCTATAGAAACAGTTCAACACTTTCAGAAGGAAAGATTTATTACTAAAAGGTCAAATGGGTGCAATAACAATATTTACAGAAAAAGATGTACCTTAGATATAGATATACATATACAAAGAACCATATCACAGCAAAGAGATATCAGAGAGAGGTGAAAGGGTTTAAGTACTTGCCAAAGTCCTGGGTTAGCAGATCCAAGTTTCAGAGCAGAATGGTGCTTTGATCTCCCTATGTTACGATGGTCAATGGGAGAATTCTTCAACTTCCTACTCTTAGGCCTGACAGCCTGTTTTGTAGTCCCCAGCAGGGGGTGGCTCTGCAATCAAGGACCAATCTCCGCTTAGGGCGTGGAGAGATGGGTGGATGCCTCAACTGGAGCAAAAATCTCCCATAACTCATATTTGGCCTATAACTTTTCATCTGCACAAGTGACACTCCACCAGTGGGTAGATTATTATGCAGACAAGTCTGAGAATTGATTAGATATGAATTATGAAAGTGTACACTGAACTAGAGCTAGAGTCTAGAGCTAGAGTCTCTGATACAGTAGATGTATTGTATAATCTGATGGGAGATGCAGTCCACCTATACTTACCCAGAGTTATCAGCTATGGGTTGAACTTAAGAAAAGGGGGTCAGCAACCAGCCAAACTTGATCTACCCATCATTCGCTGCTATGTGACCGATAAATAGTGATGCTGTGCTACCAGGTCCTGACCCTGACAACTGTCCCTCAGACCTCAGGTCAGAGCAGCAATGTGAAAGCAGAACTGAGAGAGGTTCTAGGCTCCTCCTGAGCTTTGACATATCATATAACACAGCTGAGGGGAGACCTGGGAGGACTTCACTAGCTGCTGCATCTGAATTCTGGTGAGCAATTTTTTACAGAGGGAAGGGGAAAGTAATGCTGTGGTACTGAGCCCTGCACTATGCATTACTTACTATTGACCTCTGTGTTACTTTTTGTGACCCTTTCCCTCTGTGTTCTTTACTACTGACCTCTGCACTCTGTGATACATACTGCTAGCCCCTGCACTCTGAGTGACTTACTACTGACCCCTGCACTACGCATGACTTACTACTGACACCTGCACTCTGCTCTACCCACTGACCTCTGAACTCTGTGTGACTTACTACTGACTCTTGCACTATGCATGACTTTCTATTGATACCTGCAATCTGCACTAGCTACTGACCTATGAACTCTGCATTACTTACTACTGACCCCTGCATTATGTATGAATTACTATGGACACCTTCATTACATACTGAACTCTAAACCCTTCATTAATTACTACTGATCTCTGAATTCTGGGTTACTTGCTGCTAACCTCTGCATTACAAACTGCTGGGAGCATAGAAAATAAGAGCGCTCATGGTGTGAGCCAAGAATAAATGTGATAGCATTCATGACCAGCAGTCAATGTCTATAAAACGTTTAATGAAGCAATAAAACCATAATCACCATATAAATTGTATCCATGAAAATATATAATGCAAGACAAGGATTGATGCAAAACGTAAGCTGAAAGGAATAGTGGGAGCCACTTACTGTTGTGTAGACATGGCTATGGGGAGCCTGGATAGTGGACTCAGGATGGAAGAGTAATAAACCACAGTTGGTGGTAAACAGGGAGTCCATAGGCCATCGGTCTGATGAAATGCTACTAGAGGGATGAGAGGAACCAGGAAGGACCCCCTCGATGTACCGAAGATCGCACACCGGAAGTAACGCCATGGTGCACCAGAAATGACCTCAGTGGAACACAAAGAAGCCGACAGTGACCATTGAAAGAACCTCAGCAGGAAGGAGACCAATCGCAATGAGTCCCGGTAACCATGACAAAGATAGAATAGGTTTGTATTTTCTACAGTGATTTTTTGTAATATATTTTCTTCAAACCTTCCTTACTTTTTAATGGGACCTTACTAGGTTATCTCTTAAAAAAAAGTGCACTGCACCTTGTTGATCTTTGATCTCTGCCATGTTGTTCAGATGGATCTCCACCTTGCCAGGGTAGTCTACCCTTGCTATAAATCT
Organism: Staurois parvus; assembly: GCF_062004578.1. NCBI lineage: Eukaryota > Metazoa > Chordata > Amphibia > Anura > Ranidae > Staurois > Staurois parvus. The sequence goes on from NW_028318528.1 coordinate 500,648, forward strand.
TACCATAAAATCCAACACTGGAGTTATATGATTTACTGTATAAACGCAAAACACATATATGGATGGAAAAATGTAGTTACAAACCAGTTTTGCTACATATTTCTCAAAACAAAGGTTTTAACAACCGGTACTGCAAGCTCAATGTTTTGCTCGTAAGAGTGTATACCCTTCTGCATCCTTTGCTTTTTCTGTTTCCTCAGGTAATTGTGCCCATTTCCAGAAAGGAGGCTGGTGGTATAACATGTGTGCACACTCTAACCTCAATGGTGTCTGGTATCGTGGAGGTCATTACCGTAGTCGCTACCAAGATGGCGTCTACTGGGCTGAATTTCGTGGTGGTGCCTACTCGCTAAAGAAGGTCTCTATGCTGATAAGGCCTAACAAATAGACATCTTTTCTGCTTACATTGTCTTCTATAAAGTAGAATATATTTTTTCATCAAGATCCTTTCATGATCCTTATTGGTCAACAGAAGACAACTGTCCAATCTTATTGTAAGGTACTCAAGTCCACTTCCTGACTCTGGTCTATTCCCTGGGTGAACACAGTTTTATTTAGACATTCTATATAACTTTAGATTAGATTGATTTTGGTGTTTTTTGATTTAATCCAGCAATTCCTACTGTGAAGAACTCTACCTGCATCAAGGTTAAAATCTGCTCTACACCCATGAGGAGCTTAACAAGTGTTCTGTTAGAGTTTGTTAATTCATTTTACTTGTAATGAATGTATTTAAGTATATTGATCATGTTGTCTTAAAGGGAATGTGTCAGGATGGCTTAATGGGTCCTGTAATTGGTTTTAAATGTGCAAGCTTCAGGGTTATCATCCTTTAAAGCAGTGATCTCCAAACTACGGCCTGAGGGCCAGATGTGGCCCTTGGCTAGACTTTATCTGGCCCTTGGGGCACTATTTCTCTTACAGATTTGAGGCACTATTCCTCCAACTGACACCAACAGTGGGGCATAATTCCCCCAGCTGACACAAACGATAGGGCACTATTCCTCCAACTAATACCAATGATGGGGCGCTATTCCTCCAACTAATACCAATGATGGGGTGCTATTCCTTCCACTGATACCAATGATCAAGCACTATTATCCAAATTACACCAATGATAAGACAATATTCCTCGCAATGATGGGGCACTATTCCTTCCACTGACACCAATGATCAAGCACTATTCTCTGACTGACACCAATGATAAGACACTATTCCTCCCTCTGCTAGCAATGATAGGACACTATTCCTCCCACTGACACCAATGATGGAGCACTATTCCTCCTGGAATACCAATGACGGGGCACTATTCCTTTTCCTACTCACCACGGGCACTATGCAACTGAATACCAACAATAGGGCACTATTCCTCCAACTAATATCAATGATGGCGCACTATTCCATCCACTGACACCAATGATGGTGCAATATTCTTGCCAATGACAACAATGATAGGAAACTATTCCTCCCACTGACACCAATGGGGCACTATTCCTCCTGGTAATACCAATGATGGGGCACTATTCCTTTTCCTACTGACCACAGGCCCTATGCAACTAAACACCCTACCTGAGGAATTGTTTGCCCTCACTGATGCCAGGCCTGGGGCATTTTCTACCTCTATTGGCCACAATTGGGCCCTCCAAAAGTCTGAAGGACAGTAAACTGCCTCTTTGTTTGGAAAGTTTGGAGACTCCTGTTTTAAAGCAAATACAGTTGATATCAGCCCAGCCTATTTAATGCAGCATTTTGGTGCAGTTATTATGCTGGTACATACCTTGTGTTTGGTTAAACTGCCCTCCAAGACCTCCAATATGTAAATACTGACTTTTACAAAAAATAAAGTGGGACAATTTAATAACTTTTCAAGTCTGCATGAATACATTACAATAAGTTCAGATATACTTAAGCGTGAACAAATATCTCTGAATTTAAATTCACTATAATAATGTCCTTTGACATTCCCCAGAGCAACAGGTTAATGAGGAGCCCAGATGAGTGGGGAAGGTGCCTGGAGGGAAGGCCAACCAGTCATATAGCAGGCCTCTACTGGAAACTTAAAGTGTTACTAAACCCAGGACCCTGCATTCCCTATATCTGGTCTCCCCGGACCCTGCATTCACTAGATCTGGTCTCCCCGGACCCTGCATTCACTAGATCTGGTCTCCCCGGACCCTGCATTCCCTATATCTGGTCTCCCCAGACCCTGCATTCACTAGATCTGGTCTCCCCGGACCCTGCATTCACTATATCTGGTCTCCCAGGACCCTGCATTCGCTATATCTGGTCTCCCTGGACCCTGCATTCACTATATCTGGTCTCCCACAGTACACAGAACATGGAAATGCAATTATTTTAGTAAATACAAACTGCTAAATACCTTTTTTCATCAGCAGTATATAGCAGTCTTGTGACTTTATCAGTGTCCAGCAGAGCACTGGTTAAGGCTTGTAGGAGGAGTTTTCATTCTCTCCTATGAGGCTGCAGGACCCCTAACCCTCTGTTTGGACAATGCTGGCCCTGTGCTGATCACATGCACTCTCCCAAGAAAAATAATAAACCTCTCTAGCAATACACACCAAATTGATCATGTGGAGCTTGCCCCCAAGGCTCTGTTCTATCAGCAGATGGATTGAGGACAGTAGAAGGGGAGGATCAGAGAAAACAGAATCAAACATCCTTTTTTCACAATGCAGAGGATTAACCCCTTAGGTTCCACAGTGAGTATAACAAGCACGCTTTACTGCAGACAGATTTTACTGTTGGGGGTTTTGTAACACTTTAAGTGCCAGTCATTTTTGATGAGGTCACTTTACGTGTTCTATCCTTTATTTTAAGGCCTATTGAAACCCAAAAACTTAAAAATAATTATATTGCAGCTTACCAGTCCTTCGCGTTGGTAACTGCATTCGTTTTCCTTTTTTCCGGTGAAAATGTTTACCTGGTGATCCTCTGATTAACACACCTTGTCTTCTGGTCTCATTCCTCCAGCTTCCCCTTTTCATTGTTGTATAGGCAGGTAGCTTGGGAGGTCCATCCTATATACAATTTTTTTTTAACTTTATACAGATATCAACTAAAAGGTAAGGATAGCAGATAAATTTACCTAAAAAATAAAATTATTAAAAATACGGGATAGAACACCTGGAATGTGTCCAGAAAGCATTTTTTGTTTCAAACAAATAGAACTTTTCCTTCACTTTATAACACGACAAAACATTTAGTATGATAGGGGGATGGATGCCGCTCAGACCAGTCCCATGAGTCTGGTGCATGTGAGATGGCCTTAGTTGCTGCTTTGGGCATGCCACTAATGTGTTTCGGGTGCAAAATGCATCAACGGGTGTGGCCAGAATGGTGGCTGAGGCCATCTCATATGCACTGGACTCCCAGGACTGGTCTGAGCGGCTTTCATCCCCCTATCACACTAAGTTTCTGGAATAACTTCCTGTTGGTGGGATGACTTCCTTTTGTTTCCTGGCTTGAAGCGGCACCATATGCTTTCTTACATGACGAAAAAACCTTCATGGCAAGGTAATCAAAATGTATTCGAAATGTTACTTTCACTTCTGAAGATGACAGTGTGGAGGGTTAGCAGAGGGACAGAACTTTCTCCACTCTGCACACCATGTCTGTGGAGGGGTTGGAGGAGGAGGGAAAATCAGAATGCACAGAGAAGATTACAGTGACAAGTTACATAGTTAATCTGGCTGAAAAATGACAAAAGTCCATCCAGCTCAACCAAAAAAAAAAGTTATAATCCTACACCCACAACTGATCCAGTGGAAGGCAAAAAAACCCAGCAAAGCATGATCCAATTTGCTCCTCCAGGGGAATAAATCCTTCCTGACCCCCCGAGAGGCAATCTGATATTACTAAAGTAAGGGCTTGTTCACACTTAACTCAAAATGCTGTTAACGAACGCACATACACTCACCAGCCACTCCTGTTCAATTGCTTGGTATTACAAACTGCTAATCAGCCAATCACATGGCAGCAACTTAATGCACTTAGGAATCTAGACGTGGTGAAGAAGACTTGCTGAAGTTCAAACTGAGCATCAGAATGAGGAAGAAAGAGGATTTAAGTGACTTTGAATGTGGCATGGTTGTTGGTGACAGACGGGCTGGTGTGAGTATTTCAAAAACTGCTGATCTGCTGGGACTTTCACGCACAACCATCTCTAGGGATTAGAGAATGGTCCGACAAAGAGAAAATATCCAGTGAGTGGCAGTTGTGTGGACAAAAATGCCTTGTTGATGTCAGAGAATGGGCAGACTGGTTGGAGATTATAGAAAGGCAACAGTAACTCATGTCACTATGGACAAAATCTCTGAGGAATGTTTCCAACACCTTGTTGAATCTATGCCATGGAGCATTGAGGCAGCTCTGAAGGCAAAAGGGGGTCCAACCTGGTACTAGCAAGGTGGACCTAATAAAGTGGCTGGTGAGTGTATATTTTAGTTTAGGTGAATGAAGCAAAGTTTGATGGCCATCCGTGATGTGAACAAGGAGCTCACCCCACCCAGCTTTCATAAGGAGGGCTCTGGTGTTACCTGAGCTATTGGGTTTCCATATACGCCTATAAAGCCACCAGTAGGCTGCAGCAACAGATAAATGGAGCAAGCATGCTTTGACATGTCACTGGATCTCACAGCAATATATGGAGTATCCATTCCTAAGTATGCAACCAGGAAGGTCGGTTCACCAACAATGCTGGAGCATTAATACACCCAATTTAAGTTCCACTTTTAGGCATCTATTTATACAAAAATGTGTTGTGCAAATATCCTAAGCCAGACATCACAAATAACCCACAAAATATGCCTAATATGTTTACAATTTGTTTATTTCCTACAATTGTTAGCTCCATCTAGTGGCCATAATGTGGTATGTTTCCTGATTGGGGTATTTCAGGATAATACTGCATTATGGCCACTAGATGGAGCTGAAAATCATGCAAAATAAACATATTAAACTGGTATTAAACTCAAAACCTAAAATGTAACGTGTTGCAGCAAACTAATCATTAGATGTGGTTTCTGCATTCGTTTTTTTTTTTTAGGCTTTTTTCCCCGCTGTTTTCAACTGTCGATCTGGCCAGTAACACACCTCCTATATTAGAGTGTCCCCACTCTGGATGAAGGAGCATAGGGGCACCTTTGGAAAGAAGCATTGCCAGTCTTGTTGGGGGGGGAATGGCAGATGTACTAGCAGATTTAAATACAACAACAAAATGAAAAACAAAATCCAGCCAATACTTTATAAGCAGTTACAACAAACAGCTTTTTTTTCTTTTGGGATAAAGGTTTAACATTAAAAAATACAAGCTGATCATTGTAAGCACCTCTGTCATTGTAGGCACCCCTGGGTTTCAAGTGAGGTATTTCTTGAAAACAAAATTATTTTTAATTCATGTTGCTTGGGTGGTGGAAATGGGGCAAAGGAAGGTGTACTTCAGCCCTAACCACTTGCCATCTGCCCTATAGATGTACTGCTACAGGGCGGTACGGCTGCGCAAAATCACATAATATATATATATGTGTGATTTGCATTTCCAGATAGGGGGCGCGTGCCTCCCTACCTGCGCCGCTATTGGTGGCTGGGGATGTCAATCACCGGGTCCCGGACAGTGATCGTTGGGAAAGCTGATAGGGGAAAGACCTGTGTGTAAACAACCCAGGTCTCTCTGCTGTCAGCATGGACATGCTGCTTTGTATCTCTCTGCACAGCAGCATGTCTTCCAAGTAAAACAGCACACAATGTAAAACAGATGTTAACCCCTCCCTGCCCAGTGTCATTAGTACAGTGTCGATGCTTTTTATTAGCACTGATCACTGTATTAGTGTCACTGGGGATGTCAGTGATAATTAGTCAGTCCCCCTTCCCGTGTCAGAATGCCTGCCGCAGTTCCGCTATAAGTCGCTGATCGCAGCCATTACTAGTATAAAAATTTTTTTCCAGTATATATACCGCCATTTGTAGACGCTATAACTTTCACGTACACCAATTAATATACACTTATTGAGATTTTTTTAGACATGTAGCTGAATACATTTTGGCCTAAACTTATGAAAAAAATTTTGTTTATTGCATTTTTATAGCAAAAAGTCAAATATATTGTTTTCTTTTTCAAAATTGTTGGTTTTGTTTATAGCGCAAAAAATAAAAACCACAGAGGTGATCAAATACCACCAATGGAAAGCTCTATTGTGGGAAAAAAAAGGACATACCGATACATTTTATTTATGTACAGTGTTGCATGACCGCGCAATTGTCAGTTAAAGTAACAGCGCCGTATCACAAAAAGTGGCCTGGTCAGGAAGGGGGGTAAATCGTCTGGAGGACAAGGGGTTAAGAACATATGTTAGTAAAAAACTGATAGCTGGGAAAGAGGTAAATATCAAATTGACATCTGGAGTAACATCTTGAACTGCTGCAGTGTATAATGTTCAGAAACAATGGTGTCACCCATTATTCAGAATTAAAGCTCAGTACACACAAATTTGTTCCAAAACATAACTTTTTATTTTCTGTAACAAAAAAAGTTTTCCAGACATAGCAAAGAATTTCGAACTGCAAAAAAATGTGAAGACTGAAGCAACGTTGTGTGAGAATACCAAATGTTAGATGATGTAACCAGATACGTCAGCCATTAGCACTCTTACAAAATCAAAATGGCAGAGCATAATGTGACAAATGACAGGTGAAGTGATATGATTTAGATAGGAACAACAGTAAAAAGTACAACACAGTGTGTACACTGATAGAAGACACAAAGATAAGGCACTGATTTCTCTTGGAAATGTTTAAGGCTCAACTTCTGCTGATCTTCAACTGAGGTTTCGTCAACAAACAATGTAAAACTCAAGGTTCAAGGGCCCATTTAACCTAAAGTTTTGAAAAACCCATGATAGGTTCGATCATCTTCTGATTGGTCATAAGACTTCTGGACCTAGTGGTGGTTTCCTCCACTCCCTCCGACTGTGACAAGCCCCTTGGCTTAATGCCAAGCCATAGTTTGGCTGGCCTACTGTTGGATTCTCCAGGCAATATGTAAAGAATCCAGCCTTCAGACCAAAGATGGAAAGGACCTTGGGGGATTGTTCTCCTCATCAAATTTCAGGGACATTTAACAAGTTGATGGGTGTTCTAACCCACTAAACTATGCAAAATCAACAGCTTTCACTGTAATGACCCTTTAATGGTCAAACAATGTCACATAAACAAGGCTAAATGGCCAACCTTTCACTCAAGAAATGACCTAGTGGATATGGACAGTCCATATGGGCTCCAGGTTACCAACTGTTGGTCTTTAACTGTCGTCATCGCTCTCCTCTTCATCCGTCTCTTTGATATCATCCAGGATAAGGTCATCCAGATCACACTGGGTCAAGCTGCCCTGGCTCAAGCAGGTGGCCACGGTGGATCCTGAGCTCACATGTGGTGAGCTGGCATAAAGCACTTTGGGTAGGTTGTTTTTAGCTCTGCTTCTAGGGTGGACACATAGCATACCTGGAACATGAGGCTCTGTGGAGAACCAGAAAAAGTAAAATATTTATTTTCCATCAAATATAGATCTTCTGTATGGTCAATAACCTCTTCAGATTATTCCAAACCCACAAGGCTTCTTTTTCCTCTCATGTCTCATGGGTAGCATCATGCACAACCAATGTGCTGCACTATTCAGCACAATGCATTGCAGGTATAAGAAATGAACTCATTTGGCTGCAGGAACTAGGGGGGATCTGTCAGGGTACCCTACAGTCAATGGTACTTGTAACTAGGCTCCACTGGTGGACTAAGCAGTGGGAATATGCTGGAAAGATGACACTTACTCTCCTTGCTAATGATTGAACTCAATATTTGCCTACTACATGTAAAATACAGGTCAACATTAACGTTCCTGAGGGATTGCAAATCCTGCTTACCTCTGCGACTGTAACAGTCTTCAGCAAAGCAGCTGTGAGGGTTGCGGGTTCGCGGGCCTTTGTTCCGACTTGGAGGAAGTATGCGAATGGGCAGGACGGGTGTACCACACATGTAACATGGACAAGCGCAGCCCATCTGAGCAAATCCCCTGAAAGAACAAGAAAAAACTTTAAAGCGTATGTAAAGGCAAACATTTTTTATTGCGGCCTGTTTGCCCACTGGGGAGATTCAGCCTCCCCATACTGGCCCTGGGGATCATTGACCATCATGAGAGCAAGACGCAACAGGAAATTTCAATGAAGAAAATGTTCTGGTGACAACTGTCTAGGAGGGGAATTCTTTCATTTTGGGGAGATTTCATTTCATCTTTAACCCCTTGCCCTCCAGAGGATTTACCCCCCTTCCTGACCAGGCCATTTTTTGCAATACGGCACTGCGTTAATTTAACTGACAATTGTGCGGTCTTGCAGCGCTGCACCCAAATGAAATGTATGTCCTTTTTTCTCACAAATAGAGCTTTCTTTCAGTGGTATTTGATCGCCTCTACATTTGTAATTTTTTGCGCTATAAACAAAATAACCCCGACAATTTTGAAAAAACAATATTTTTGACTTTTTGCTATAAAACATATCCAGTAAAAAACTTTTAAAAAATCAAATTTCGTCATAAATTTAGGCCAAAATGTATTCAGCTACATGTCTTTGCTAACAAAAAATCCCAATACGTGTAAATTAATTGGTTTACATGAGTTATAGCATCTAAAAATGGCGGTATATATACTGGGATTTTTTATTTTTTTTAATACCAGTAATGGCGGCAATCAGCGGTGGGCATTCTGACACAGGGGGGAACTGTCACTGACATCCTTAGTGACACTAATACAGTGATCAGTGCTAATAAAAAGCACTGACACTGTAATAATGGCACTGGGCAGGAAGGGGTTAACATCTGGGGTGATCAAAGGGTTAACTGTGTGGTGTGTGCGCTTTACTAGGGGAGGCATGCTGTTTTATATTGCTCTGCTATGCAGAGCAATATAAAGTAGCATGCTGGAGCTGACAGGGGAGAGATCTGTATTGTTTACATAAAGACCTCTGCCCCATCAGTGATAGTCAGCAATCGCCGGGTGCCGGAGGGGAATCTCCAGCTGGGACCTGTTGATTGACAGCTGTAGCCACCAAATTCTCATATATATACATGTGATTTTGCGCAGCTTTGCTGCCCTGTAGCAGTATTTGTGCTATAGGGCAGCGGGGGAAGTGAAAGGACAATCACCCCAGCACAGCATGGACAGCACGAAATAACCTGATAAGATTAGTTCTTCCATATTCAATCAATTTGTGGCTATGTACATTCTAAAGTGGAACTAAACTCTCCTCTCCTTTTCAGACAAGGAAGCTGCCATCTTGGCCTCTGTTTGATCTGCAACTGCCATGGTGCTGCAGATGTGATCAGTTATGACACCAGCCAATTGACAGTTTGATTGAGAGTACAAGCAAATGTGACAGGTAGCAATCCCAGCATGCCAGGAATGTAACTGTTTTTGAAACTGTTAAAGTGGAACTTTAGTCACAAAATTAAGTCCTGCTAAATCACTTCAGGCTGGATCTTTTTGCAGGTATATCTATATAAAATATTAAAAATAAGTGCTTATACTGTTTACAATCCAGTAATACACCATCTCACCCTGCTCTGCACATGCTCAGTTGCTCTCTATTTTCAGGCAGTGCTGAATCTGTAGAGGCCGATCTGCTGACAGCCTTAACGCGGACTTAAACCCTCCTATCCTTTACAGCCAAGGAAGCTGCTTCTGTTTGATCTGCAACTGCCATGATGCTGCAAATGTGGTCAGTTGACACCGGACATTTGATGGTTTGATAGTTTGGTTGAAAGCACAAGCAAATGTGACAGTTAGCAATCCTGGTATTCCAGGAAGAGAACTGTTTTTTGAAACTGTTAAATGAATGGGTTTAGTTCCTCTAAGATTTACTGCTGCTTAAGGGCTCTGGGCTTCAGCAAAATGGAAGCCTCCAGCAAGAAGAAACAGGATCAACGCTGGAAGAAATTTACAGCACACATTAATTTCGGTAGCATAATTATTAATGTGGAATGTTTGTTCCTAGATAAAATAAAACATTATTTTTTATCAAGTTGTTATGGGTAAAGTTCTGCCTTAATTCAATGGGTTTAGGATAATGGATAGGCTATAAAGTGTGACATGAAATATGAAAAATATGAACAAAGCTTATCACTCAATAGCGTGTACTTGTCTCAGTTAAGAGCACAAAGTGTCATTTCTGTCTGCTGCCTCATTCCTCTGCTATCAGCATGAATCACTTCTGACAAGTATTCCTGACACCATGAAAAAAAAATGGTGACAGAGGAGGAACCTCCAGCAGATTGACAACCTCAGCTCTGTTCCTGTGAGCTGTGTGGAGGAGGTGTGTCCATTCCCTCCTATCAGCTCTCAGTGCTCTCCTCACTGAGCTCTGCAGAGTGTAGCTTCAGCTCTCCGCCCCCTTTTTTCTGAATGCTCAGAAAGCTGTACAAATTTAGTACTTTGAATGGATGTAGAGAAGAGAAGACTGCAGAAAAAACAGGTAAAACTTATGTACTATGATTTGTATAATCTCTGTGTGTCACCTAAGGCCAGTCACTAGGTATACAGCAGGTAAAATAAGTATTGAACACGTCACCTTTTTTCTCTGTAAATATATTACTAAAGGTACCATTGCCATGAAATTTTCACCACATGTCGATTACAACCTATGGGACCCATACATACAAAGAAACCAAAACACAGTTTCAGAAATTAGGTTATGTTCAATAAAATGGAATGACACAGGAAAAAATGATTGAGCACACTAACTGAAATTTCTTTAATACTTTGTACAAAATACTTTGCTGGTAATGACAGCTTCAAGGCACCTCCTGTATGGAAAAACTAGTCACATGCATTGCTCAGGTGTGATTTTGGCCCATTCTTCCACACAGTCTTCAAATCTTAAAGGTTCAGTGGGCCTCTTCTATGAACTCTGATCTTTAGTTCTTTCCATAGATTTTCTATTGGATTCAAACCAGGTGATTGGCTGGACCATTTCTTTTTTTTTAATCTAATTGAGAGTTTCCTTGGCTTTGTGTTTGGGATCATTATCTTTCTGAAATGCCCTCCCTCGTTTCATCTTCATCCTGGTAGATGGCAGCAGATGTTTGATCAAGAATGTCTTGGTCCATTTTTCCATTCATCCTTCCTTCAATGACATGAAGTTTGCCAGTACCATATGCTGAAAAACAGCCCCCCATCATGATGTTCCCACCTCCAAACATCACTGTTGGTATTGGGGTGTTTTTGGGGTGAGGTGCAGTGCCATTTGACCTCCAAACATGGTGTGTATTATGGCATCCAAAGAGTTCAATCTTGGTCTCATCTGACCAGACTATATTCTCCCGGTATTTCACAGGCTTGTCTAAATGTTGTGCAGCAAACTTTAAACAAGCTTCAACATGCTTTTTCTTCAGCAATGGAGTCTTGTGTGGTGAGTGTGCATATACTGGCCATGGCAGTTGAGTGCGTTACTTTTATTTATTTTTTAAACAATTGTACCTGCTAATTCCAGGTTTTCTGGAGCTCTCCTTGGCTCTTGGACAACTCTTCTGATATTTTTCACTTCTCTGTCAGAAATGTAGCGAAGACCACCTGATCGTGGCCGGTTTATGGTGAAATGATGTCCTTTTCACTTCTGGATTATGGCCCCAAAAGTGCTTACTGGAACATTCAGAAGTTTAGAAGTCCTTCTGTAACCAATGGCATCAGTATGTTTTGCAACAATAAGGTTGCAAAGGTTTTGAGAGAGCTCTTTGCTTTTACCCATCATGAGATGTTTCTTGTGTGACACCTTGGTAATGAGACACCTTTTTATAGACCATCAGTTGAGACTGAACCAGCTGATATTAATTTGCACTGACAAGGGGCAGGATTGCTTTCTAATTACTGATAGATTTCAGCTTGTGTCTTGGCTTTCCATGCCTTTTTGTACCTCCCTTTCATCATGTGTTAAATACTTTTTCCCTGTGTCATTCCATTTTGTTACACATAAATGAATATCTGAACGTATTTGTTTTTGTTTCTTTGTATGTATGGATTGCATGGATTCTTACCGACATGTGGTCAGTAGCACCTTTAGAAAAATATTTACCGAGAAAAATGGTGACGTGTTCAGTACTTACAGTCAGGTCCATAAATATTGGGACATCGACACAATTCTAACATTTTTGGCTCTATACACCACCACAATGGATTTGAAATGAAACAAACAAGATGTGCTTTAACTGCAGACTGTCAGCTTTAATTTGAGGGTATTTACATCCAAATCAGGTGAACGGTGTAGGAATTACAACAGTTTGCATATGTGCCTCCCACTTGTTAAGGGACCAAAAGTAATGGGACAATTGGCTTCTCAGCTGTTCCATGGCCAGGTGTGTGTTATTCCCTCATTATCCCAATTACAATGAGCAGATAAAAGGTCCAGAGTTCATTTCAAGTGTGCTATTTGCATTTGGAATCTGTCGCTGTCAACTCTCAAGATGAGATTCAAAGAGCTGTCACTATCAGTGAAGCAAGCCATCATTAGGCTGAAAAAACAAAACAAACCCATCAGAGAGATAGCAAAAACATTAGGCGTGGCCAAAACAACTGTTTGGAACATTCTTAAAAAGAAGGAACGCACCGGTGAGCTCAGCAACACCAAAAGACCCGGAAGACCATGGAAAACAACTGTGTTGGATGACCAAAGAATTCTTTCCCTGGTGAAGAAAACTCCCTTCACAACAGTTGGCCAGATCAAGAACACTCTCCAGGAGGTAGGTGTATGTGTGTCAAAGTCACCAATCAAGAGAAGACTTCACCAGAGTGAATACAGAGGGTTCACCACAAGATGTAAACCATTGGTGAGCCTCAAAAACAGGAAGGCCAGATTAGAGTTTGCCAAACGACATCTAAAAAGCCTTCACAGTTCTGGAACAACATCCTATGGACAGATGAGACCAAGATCAACTTGTACCAGAGGGATGGGAAGAGAAGAGTATGGAGAAGGAAAGGAACTGCTCATGATCCTAAGCATACCACCTCATCAGTGAAGCATGGTGGTGGTAGTGTCATGGCGTGGGCATGTATGGCTTCCAATGGAACTGGTTCTCTTGTATTTATTGATGATGTGACTGCTGACAAAAGCAGCAGGATGAATTCTGAAGTGTTTCGGGCAATATTATCTGCTCATATTCAGCCAAATGCTTCACAACTCATTGGACGCCGCTTCACAGTGCAGATGGACAATGACCCAAAGCAGACTGCAAAAGCAACCAAAGAGTTTTTTACGGGAAAGAAGTGGAATGTTATGCAATGGCCAAGTCAATCACCTGACCTGAATCCGATTGAGCATGCATTTCACTTGCTGAAGACAAAACTGAAGGGAACATGCCCCAAGAACAAGCAGGAACTGAAGACAGTTGCAGTAGAGGCCTGGCAGAGCATCACCAGGGATGAAACCCAGCGTCTGGTGATGTCTATGCGTTCCAGACTTCAGGCTGTAATTGACTACAAAGGATTTGCAACCAAGTATTAAAAAGTGAAAGTTTGATTTATGATTATTATTCTGTCCCATTACTTTTGGTCCCTTAACAAGTGGGAGGCACATATGCAAACTGTTGTAATTCCTACACTGTTCACCTGATTTGGATGTAAATACCCTCAAATTAAAGCTGACAATCTGCAGTTAAAGCACATCTTGTTCATTTCATTTCAAATCCATTGTGGTGTATAGAGCCAAAAATGTTAGAATTGTGTCGATGTCCCAATATTTATGGACCTGACTGTATTTTTCCTGCTGTATGTGAGGGTTTACAACCACTTTAAACATGAAAAAAGAAGTATAATAGGCATCCACACTGCTCTGGCATCTCATGCATTAACTACTATCATGCAGAGCACTGGCCAGGGCAGCTTCTAATAGAAAGCAATGCTATTGCAGCTTTAGGCCATACTGCTTGCTTTATAAAATGGGCCCCTTAGGCAGGCCATAGATAGGTTGTTTTTAATCAGCCAGTGGGCTGATCAAAAATAAAAAAATGAATGGATTCCCCCCTCCACACAAGCAAGGTGGATGGAGGAATCCTCCCAGCTGCGCTATTGTATTCTGACAGCGGAAACTCCTCTGCCGTCAGAATACATCGATCAGCTCTGAAGCCGATTAGCTGTAGCCGCTGATCCACTGGCCTGTTAAGGGAAACACCATTCCTAGTATAGGCACCCTGCCTTAAAGGAGAAAGCGCATAAGAACAAACATCAACATAAAGTCAGGTGAGAGCATTGAAATAATGGTGGTGGGATTGCACAGTGTATCCTGGATAATAAACAGGAAGAAAGAGAAGAATAATTCTTAGATTTCCTCTTTGCTTTACTTGAACATCCGGTTGCAGGTCCGGCAATGAAACTCGGCGATCCCCCACATCTTATCATAAGGTACTGGGTCATATTTCTTCCGGCAGTTGTGACATCTGGACACCTGAACAGAGAAGAGAGCACGGTAATAGAACATGTCACAACATTTCTTGGGAGTCTTAGTAAAGGTTCCTATTCAGAACTGAATTGCCATTTTCCAACTCTCAGGTCCAATTCAATGTTCAATGCTGACAAAGTGTTATCCAAAACTAGTACCTCCCCGCTCCGGAGCATAAGCTAGAGAGGAGGCTTGGCCTAGTAGGATAACATCTGACCTAATGGGAAACTTTACTGACATTTAGTCAATTGCGTTTAGTTACTTTTTGAAAATGTACTGTGGCAGTGCGGTATCCTGCCACAGTCTAAAGCAAGGTTGATTGGGGGTATCCTCCTGCGCTTTATATAGATGAAATCCCTATATTAAAAGCTGCTGTCACTCGACTAAAACCAATAAGTGATCAAATAATATATCTATAAATTAGTGAAGTGCTATAAATTATATATATACCATAGTGTCATTAATAACTCATAGTGCTCCGTGATAACAAGCTGATAAATTCCAAAAAAAATTTATACCAGACAAATAATAAATAAATAAAATTGGTGACAAACAAAATAGATAAGTGATAAATATATCTTGTGTATCCAAAATAATTCATGAATCAAGTTATTAAACTGATAACTGTGAATCACACAAATAAATCATCCGTGTATATATAAAAAACAAGTCCATGCAGGTGTAACTTGTGAAAAAAAGAAGGTGATCTTCACTTCTAGTGCACAAAATCCTCAAATGGCAGCAGTGCCTGCTCACCTCCCCACACTGACCCACACAGGGCCAAAGGGCTATTAATCTCCTCTATGGCCCATCCTTATTGCAGATTGCTCATCCAGGGATCGCAGGATTTCCACTCCACCTCCACTCAATGGTTATATAAGACACAAAAAAGAACCTCCATAGTGCAATATTGTTTAATGAAAAGAGTTTATAACATAATGGTTACACTCACATTTTTCTCCTTGTCAAAAACAGCATTTCACCTCATCCCATAGGTGTATAACATGAAACAAGGGGAACCAATATGGCCGCTGCGTCCGGACATGCGTCCCCTTGTGACCGGAAATGACTAGCCCAAAACCGGATATGGCGTACCGACGCGTTGCATCACGTGCGTCGTGACTTCATCAGGGTATGGCGCAACGCGTCGGTACGCCATATCCGGTTTTGGGCTACGTCATTTCCGGTCACGTGGGGACGCATGTCCGGACGCAGCGGCCATATTGGTTCCCCTTGTTTCATGTTATACACCGATGGGATGAGGTGAAATGCTGTTTTTGACAAGGAGAAAAATGTGAGTGTAACCATTATGTTATAAACTCTTTTCATTAAACAATATTGCACTATGGAGGTTCTTTTTTGTGTCTTATATAACCATTGAGTGGAGGTGGAGTGGAAATCCTGCGATCCCTGGATGAGCAATCTGCAATAAGGATCGGCCATAGAGGAGATTAATAGCCCTTTGGCCCTGTGTGGGTCAGTGTGGGGAGGTGAGCAGGCACTGCTGCCATTTGAGGATTTTGTGCACTAGAAGTGAAGATCACCTTCTTTTTTTCACAAGTTACACCTGCATGGACTTGTTTTTTATATATACACGGATGATTTATTTGTGTGATTCACAGTTATCAGTTTAATAACTTGATTCATGAATTATTTTGGATACACAAGATATATTTATCACTTATCTATTTTGTTTGTCACCAATTTTATTTATTTATTATTTGTCTGGTATAAATTTTTTGGGGAATTTATCAGCTTGTTATCACAGAGCACTATGAGTTATTAATGACACTATGGTATATATAAATTTTATGGCGCTTCACTAATTTATAGATATACTAAAGCAAGGTTATGACCCTGGATTCTCAACTATACAGGTTGAGGGGCTCCAGGCAGTTTGCTTAATGCAGAGGAAACACGTTTGTCAGTTTCCTCTTTGGTTCGTAAAGCCAGTTTTGGGACCTGGGGCCTGAAAATTTCGAAGTGATTTGGGAGGGATGAAATCTCCAATCCTGAGTCCATGTTTTGTGAACAGCCAGCACACTGATTGCACAGGTGTGTGCAGGCCTTTTTATAGAGGCCTAACCATGGGTCTGGGCTCCACCCCGGCAGACAGGAGGTCATTGCCCAGGAGTCAGGAGGGCTCCACCTAGGAGAGGTGGGAGCCAGAGCAGCAAGGGGCTGTATACCTGAGAGAGCCAGGAGGCTGAATATTTGTTTCATTTGTTTTGATGGTGGATACCCCTGCGTGGGCAACATATGTTATGGAACTTTTCTTTAAATAAAATTGGGCTAAAAGGCCCTAAAACAGAAGAAAGCGAGTGGCTGTGTGCTGTAAAAGCTCTACCCTTGATGCTAGTTCTCACAGTACGCAATTTTAGTCCTCTTGCACATGGACACCTAAAAATGCCCCATTTTTAGACATTAAGGTGTTTTTTTTTTTTTACTGATCTAAATGCAGGGCATTGTCTTTACAAACAGTCACCAACTTGTACTGCATATGAATCAATTATTTATTTATTTCAGGTACTTACATAGTGCCGTCAATTTACGCAGCACCTTATATATGTATTATACATTCACACCAGTCCCTGCCCTCAAGGAGTTTACATTCTAAGGTCCCTAACTCACATTCATAAATACACATACTGTTGAAAAAAATACAAAGATATCGGGATCTCCCGAGGAAGTGACGTGACGTAACACGTAGGGTGGGCCGATGACGTCAAGCCGCTAAACTGAAAGTTTACGAGCCGCCATCTTGGAACTTCCTTAAATGCACTGGAGTTAATATTTGACAGGCGTTTTTACTGTGGTGTCCCAGCAGGACACTTTTAAATGTGAGTGCGCTTTGTTATTTTAATAAATTATTCAGTATTTGAGTACTACACTATGTCAGGTTTTTCTGTTTACATATGCGGAGGATATGTGGGATAAAGAAGGAGGTGAGATCATCTGTAGCAGAATGAGGAGGCTTGTAGAGCTAGCAATACATTATACCTACCCGGGTTAAAGGGAAAGGCACTATCTGACCTATGCAATTTGGGTCATAGAAGGAGGTGAGAGTATATCTGTATGTCTCTGGTCGAGGAGCACATCAAAGAATATATGTGGACAAAAGAAAAAAGGAGCACCTGTCTGGCACAAAGTTTTTTATATATGCACAGATAATATCACATATAAAGGACTATAAGTTGTGGTCATTATTACATTCACAAGTATTTAAGTTACATGTTTTTGGATGCGCTCAGTAGATTGCGTACAGTATATGGAAATATATGCATGGCATTAATATATCACCCATAAAGTGACTTTTATTTTTTTTGTCTAAAATATTGTTCTACTAATAAAACATTAAATACAGGGTGATTTGTTGACAGTGGGTTTGCAGAACATGCTGGTTGTCAAAAAAGAAAGCCCAGCACTAGCCCTGCACTGATTAACTGTTTCAGTAGAATTAAGTTGAATGAAAATCCAGACATCAGAAGATGGGAAGGGGGAGTGTGTGTGCACACATTTGTAACCGAATATCCTGCCTTTTAGGTCTATGACAACACAAGGAATTCAGACTGATCACAGCATAGCATTAAAAGGATAAGTTCACCTTTTAGACAAAAATAATAAATTTATTATTTATTAAGCAAAAACATGTGCATTTAATATTTTTGTCCAAAGGAGCTTGGAAAGCATTGCACCAGCGATCAGTAGACCGCTGGTGCCATGCAGGTCTCCTGCAGACCTGTCAGAATATCTGTTTGCTGTACGGGATGTATGGCCAAGCAGATATTCTAACAGGAAGCTTCAATGAACTACCACGGCGCTCCAGAGCTCTGTGGTAGTTCATTGAAAACTACAAGCCGACAGCTGCTAAGGCTGTCAGGACTTGTAGGCACTCATTCATAGAACTCTGTAAATGAATGACGCAGCCATGTGGACGGCCACACTGTTTTCAAATCTAACAGATAGTACGGGGAAACTTCACCCCATATTATCTGTCAGAGGGAGAGGGGGGTGGCGGGCACATCTGCGGCTATGGGAACATGTTACATTTTCCACCCAAAAAACAGGTGGAACATGTAACATGTTCCAAAGGTATATGTATCCTTTAACGTGGAAGGCAAGTCAAAACCTACCTTAGCTTTATTCCACTCCTGCCCCCACTCAAAGCCTGTCTGCCCTGTAAAAGGAAAGATGCCTATGCTTACCTATTCTGAAGTCACTCTGATCTGGTCACATGATCTCCCCAACGCCGGCTTCAGTGTAGGAGAGATCGTCAACAATGGCTGCAGAGCCTGTGTGATGATGTCAGGCTTACCATGGGGCATCAGTTGTCCGTTGTCCCTCCTCTGAAGCTGGCACTGGGACCCGATCACATGGCTGGACTGGAGCAACAGTGTACATAGAATAGACTTAGAATGATGTTAGAGTAGATTTAAGATGAGTTAGGTTTTGACTTGCTTTCCACATTAAAGTTTAAGGACTACTCTAGTCTATTGTTCCCATTACCACGGCATTACAGTGGCTAACTGGTTAGCACCTCTGCCTGGCAGTACTAGGGTCGCCGGTTTGAATCCCAGCCACGGCACCACCTGCCTGGAGTTTGCATGTTCTCCCTGTACCTGTGTGGGTTTCCTCCGGGTACTCTGGTTTCCTCCCACACTCCAAAGACATGCTGGTAGGTGAATTGGCTCCTGTCTAAATTGCCCCTAATATGTGTATGTATGAATGTGAGTTGGGGACCTTAGATTGTACACCCCTTGAGTGTTAGGGACTGATGTGAATGTACAATATATATGTAAAGTGCTGCGTAAATTGACGGCGCTATATAAGTACCTGAAAGAATTACGGATTATTAGTTTTGGCTCTGACAACAAGGATTACTTGTTGTGGAGAGGGGAGAGGCAAGATTTTAGGGATGAGGCTAGGTGTGCATGCAAACAAAGGGATAATGTGAACCTGTGGCCAGGCCATGGCCAATCAAATATTTACCTAACCCTAGAGATAATGACCAGGGAGGTGATCCCCCACCCCCTCCAACTAAGCGTAAATGCAAAAAAAAAAAAAAAAACTAATCTGAAAGTCCCACTTACTCACCTTAATCCGTGGTCACATGACATGCCTGGACCCTAGTTTTACTATCTTCTGTATTAGAGTTGAAGGTTCTTTCTTTAGATGCTCATGCCTCTGCCTGGTTGACGTGGACAATTCCAGCTGGTGGTCCAATGTTGAAGTCCTTTCAAGGGCTGAAGACTGCAGCAGCATGATGACATGATAAAGAAGGATGGAAGTCCAGTCGGTGGTGGGCCTGGACACCAGTGCTGGACCACCAGTGGTCAGTGGAGATGTTTAGGGTGTGATGGCAAATGCTGTTAGATGGGAATGGGTAGGGAAGATAGTTTATGTATGGGTGGAGATGGACATTAAAGTGGTTCTAAAACCTTACGTTTTTTCACCTTAATGCTACTTGCGCATGCGCAGTGGGCACCTTGCTGAGAAGCCTCAAGCTGTCTGAAGCACACTGAAGATACCGGCGCCGAGGAGAGAGGACGGTCAGTCAACCCAGCTGGTGTGAGGACAGGTAAGTGTCCGTTTTTTAAAAGTCAGCAGCTACAGTTTTTGTAGCTGCTGATTTTATTTATTTTTTTTTTAAATTCCGACTGGACCTCCACTTTAAGTACATGTGAGATTTCACTTTTTTCTTTTTAATAAAATTCACAGACATTGCTAAAATTCTGTTTTCACTTTGTCATTATGAGGTACTGAGTGTAGCTTTATGAAAAAAAAACAAAAAACATTTATACAACTGTAGTATCAGGCTGCAACATAACAAAACTGAAAACGTGAAGGGGGTCTGAATACATGCACTGTATATTAGGTTCAACCCTACAAGTACAATAGAATACCCCACCACTGCTTCACTTGTCTTCTGACCACCCACCTCTTTCCTCTGTGGAACCCTTCGCCACCACATCTTGTCACATTCTTTACATGAGAACTGGCGGTTGTGAGCGGGGATGTGGTTTTCAGTAGCGTTGTTGAACATTTTAAGGTTCTTCTCTGTCAGTGGAAGATGCTTCAACTTTTCAGCCAGGTTCTGAGAAGAAAAAAACAACCATCATTTCTCCTGTTCAACTTTTCAGCAAGCTTCGGATTCCAATGCTCTCAAAGGTCCGGACTAATCCTACTACTGTAGCAGTGCGAAGAACGATACAGTTTAATAAATGGTTCTGTTGGCGTTTATTGTGTTTCATTATTCCTTCCTGCATCATCTGCATATTGACATTTTGTTGACCATCAGTTACAACTCAAGTGTTCCTTGGCTACTTAAGATGCCTCCAGCGATCAACAAAGTGCTGACCGGTATTGCCTTCTGAGTGTACCATAGAAATCAGCAATACGTGACTCTTAAAAGTGTGCTTCTCTTGACTGCTCTGTTATACAGTGGGGCAAAAAAGGATTTAGTCAGCCACCAATTGTGCAAGTTCTCCCACTTAAAAAGATGAGAGAGGCCTGTAATTGGCATCATAGGTAGACCTCAACTATGAGAGGCAAAATGAGAAACAAAATCCAGACAATCACATTGGCTGATTTGGAAAGAATTTATTTGCAAATTATGGTGGAAAATAAGTATTTGGTCACCTACAAACAAGCAAGATTTCTGGCTCTCACAGACCTGTACCTTCTTCTTTAAGAGGTTCCTCTGTCCTGCACTCATTACCTGTATCAATGGCACCTGTTTGAACTTGTTATCAGTATAAAAGACACCTGTCCACAACCTCAAACAGTCACACTCCAAACTCCACTATGGTGAAGACCAAAGAGCTGTCGAAGGACACCAGAAACAAAATTGTAGACCTGCACCAGGCTGGGAAGACTGAATCTGCAATAGGCAAGCAGCTTGATGTGAACAAATCAACTGTGGGAGCAATAATTAGAAAATGGAAGACATACAAGACCACTGATAATCTCCCTCGATCTGGGGCTCCACGCAAGATCTCACCCCGTGGGGTCAAAATGATCACAAGAACGGTGAGAAAAAATCCCAGGACCACACGGGGGAACCTAGTGAATGACCTGCAGAGAGCTGGGACCAACGTAACAAAGGCTACCATCAGTAACACCCTACGCCGCCAGGGATTCAGATCCTGCAGTGCCAGACGTGTCCCCCTGCTTAGGCCAGTACATGTCCGGGCCCGTCTGAAGTTTGCTAGAGAGCATTTGGATGATCCAGAAGAGGATTGGGAGAATGTCATATGGTCAGATGAAACCAAAATAGAACTGTTTGGTAGAAACACAACTCGTCATGTTTGGAGGGAGAGAATGCTGAGTTGCATCCAAAGAACACCATACCTACTGTGAAGCATGGGGGTGGCAACATCATGATTTGGGGCTGTTTCTCCGCAAAGGGACCAGGACGACTGATCCATGTACAGGACAGAATGAATGGGGCCATGTATCGTGAGATTTTGAGTGCAAACCTCCTTTCATCAGCAAGGGCATTGAAGATGAAATGTGGCTGGGTCTTCCAACATGACAATGATCCCAAACATACCGCCCGGGCAACGAAGGAGTGGCTTTGTAAGAAGCATTTCAAGGTCCTGGAGTGGCCTAGCCAGTCTCCAGATCTCAACTCCACAGAAAACCTTTGGAGGGAGTTGAAAGTACATGTTGCCCAGCGACAGCCCCAAAACATCACTGCTCTAGAGGAGATCTGCATGGAGGATGGGCCAACATACCAGCAACAGTGTGTGCCAACCTTGTGAAGACTTACAGGAAACGTTTGACCTCTATCATTGCCAACAAAGGATATATAACAAAGTATTGACATGAACTTTTGATATTGACCAAATACTTATTTTCCACCATAATTTGCAAATAAATTCTTTCCAAATCAGCCAATGTGATTGTTTGGATTTTTTTCTCATCTTGTCTCTCATAGTTGAGGTCTACCTATGATGCCAATTACAGGCCTCTCTCATCTTTTTAAGTGGGAGAACTTGCACAATTGGTGGCTGACTAAATACTTTTTTGACCCACTGTATATACAATTGAACACATATTGGTATATCTGTTTAACCACTTCAAGTCCGGACACTTTCACCCCCTTCCTGTCCAAGCCAATTGTCAGCTTTCAGTGCTATCACACTTTGAATGACAATTGCGCGGTCATGCAACACTGTACCCATATGAATTTTTTAGCATTTTTTTGAGACAGATAAAACTTTATTTTGGTGGTATTTATTCACCACTGTGATTTTTTTTGCTTTATAAATGAAAAAGTCCAAAAATGTTGAAAAAAAGTGTTTTTCTTATAACATTTTGCAAATAAATAATCTTGCTTTATAAATCTTGGCCAAAATGTTTTCGGTTACCTTTTCAGTAAAAAAATAAACCCCAAATTAGTTTATAACCAAAAATTATAATTGAAAAAAAATTTTTTTTCCTTTTTGTTTTTTTTTTATATTATTATTTATGTTTTATTAACATACTATCACCCTAGCAGTGCAGTGTCACCATAGTGAAAAAAAGTGTTTTTCTTATAACATTTTACAAATAATCTTTCTTCATAAAGCTTGGCCAAAATGTATTTGGTTATCTTTTCAGTAAAAAAAAAACAAAAAAAAAACCTCAAATTAGTTTTATAACGAAAAATTATAATTTTTCAAAACTTTTTTTTCCTTTTTAAAATTTTTTATACTATTATTTGTTAATTTTTTAACATACTGTCACCCTAGCAGTACGATGTCACCATAGTGACACTGTACTACTTGTGGGGGGTGATGAAGATTTTTTTTTTTTTACATTGATTGGTTTTACGCACATAAATGTTGTAAAAGCAATCATGTCTCCTTCTCTCTGGCTGCATTCTTGCAGCCATTGAGAAATAGTGTGTGAGCTGTGATTGGTCACAGATTGTCACATGGTACAAGGCTGTTGTGAATAGCCCTGTACCATGTGATCTCTCTGATCATTCACAGGTTTCACAAGTAGTAAGCAATGATGTCAGAAGTGACATCTTGCTTACTACTATTCATGTGATCACTGATTGGCCAATCAGTGATCACATGATCGGGACCACACACAGGTCCCGTACAGCTCCCAGGGAGCGCGCACAGCTTGAAAATGCGGGCGCCGTTTATGAACGGCAACCCGCTCCTGCACTGCTCCCGTCCGGCCGTTTATATACATGGGCTGGATGGGAAGTGGTTAATAAGTGAAAAAATACATGTTGACCTTGCCAGAAATTCAGATCTGTCCTGTGCATGTTTTCTGTGTTATCTCAAGGAACCTAATTAGCCCTCCTAGTTCCTATCATGGACTACAGAATAAATAGCCTTTATGTTGTAGAGATCTAAGAGTGGGAGTGGTTGAGTAGTTTGGCAAAAAAGTCAGTGGGAGGGCTGACACCACTCAGTGCACCAAAATGCTGTCTGTTGTCAGCCAACAAAAGAATCTAGGACCTGAGTGAACTGCAGACAGATCATTACACAGGTATTACTGTGTACTTTCAGGGTAGTTAAAGGATAGGTTCACCTTTGTGAATGATACACCCACATATAGAGTGTACTGTAACATGTAACATATTCCCCATCTGCCTGCCCCCCCCCCAACCCCCCGGGGGTCGCAGTTCTGTGAATGAACTACAACTACCATCAGCCTTTGCAGCTGACAGCTTGTAATTCTCAATGAACTACCAGGATGCTGGTGAGTGCTCTAGGTAGTTCATTGATCCTCCCTATCATTCAGTAACTACCTGCCCATATAGAAGATACAGACAGACAGCTACACAGACAGTCTGCAGGAGCCTGAAACTGCACCCAGAATCTGCTCATCGCGTGTGCAATGCTTTACAGGCTCCTTAAACAATAAATAAATAAATGCTCTTTTTTTTTTTTACAACTTAAGCTCCAGAAGGTTTTACCCCCTCAGAACCAGGGTATTTTTTCCTTTTTAGCATATGCTACTTTAACTGATAATTGTGCGGTCATGCAATGCTGTACCCAAATGGAATTTACATCAATTTATTTTTCACAGCTTTCTTTTGGTGGTATTTATCATTTGCGATATCAACCAAAAACATTTTCTTTTTACTTTTTGCTATAAAATATATTCAATAAAAAATTTTCAAAAACATTTTCTTTTTACTTTTTGCTATAAAATATATTCAATAAAAAATTAAATAATCAAATTTCGTCATAAATTTAGGCCAAAATGTATTTTGCTACATGTCTTTGCTAAAAAAAAATCCCAATACGTGTAAATGAATTGGTTTACGTGAAAGTTAGACAAATGGCGTTATAGATAATGGGATTTTTTTTTTTTTACTAGTAATGGTGGCGATCAGCGACTTTTAGCGGGACAGCGGTGGACATTCTGACATTGGGGGGGAACTAACTTGGTGTCACTGACACCCCAGTGACACCAATACAGTGATCAGTGTTAAAAAAAAAGTACTGACACTGTACTAATGACACTGGGCAGGAAGGGGTTAATGTGAGGGGTGAACAAAGGGTTAACTGTGTGCTGAATGTGTTTTGCTAGGGGGCGGGGGGGTGTGTTCTTCACTGTAAGCACACTGATTGGGATGGCTTTACTGTGCACAGCCATACGGAGCAGTGTGTTGGAGTTGACAGGGAGGATGATTGTTTGATTAACGAGCATCTCTGTAGGAGATGTTCGTTAATCAACGGGCGCCGGCGGGTAATTACCGGCAAGGACCCAGTTATTGACATCCGTGGCCACGAATGGAGGCATGGGTAGGGCTCGTGTGTGCCCCCTACCCAGAAATGCAGAATGACGTTTATATACGTGATCCTGCGCACAGGTGTCGCCATGTAGCAGTATATCTGCTATAGGACAGTCCTTAAGCAGTTAAAGGGATAAAACACAGGAAATGTACATGTACTGCACTGAGATGTAATGTATTTGTTGTTATTTTCACTTGACATACAGTACACTCTCTCTTTTGCGAAAAACGTTTATTGCCGACCCGCCGCAGTGTTTTTACTGCGGCAGGGCGGCACCTGTGCGCACAGCGCCGTCTTTTAACGGCGCTCTGCAAAACAGGTAGGGGTCGTGCGCGAGGCGCGTGCCCGCCCTACCCGTCCCGCAGATCGCGACAGCGGGAGTCCATCACCGGATCCCGGCGGGTCATTAGCTGCCGGGTGCCAGCAATTACCGGTAATCATGGACAAATAGTACGGCTGCAGTGTTTACACTGCAGCTCTGCTATCTGTCAGTACAGAGCACGCTGAACCTGAGCGAAGACTTTATCTCTTGGGATCAGCGTGTTCCTGTGAAGTACACCCCCCCCACCCACTAGTAAAACACTCCCCTCACACAGTTAACCCTTTCATTTAATAAAAAAGTTAACCCCTTCCTCGCCAGTGCCATTAGTACAGTGTCAGTGTTTTTTTTTGCACTGATCACTGTATTGGTGTCACGGGATGTCAGCGACTGCAAGTCAGTTCCCCCCAGTGTCAAAATGTCCGTCGCAGTCCCACCATAAGTCGCTGATCGCCGCCATTATTAGTATAATAAAAAAAAAATACCAGTATCTTTCCCACCATTTGTAAATGCTATAACTTTCACGTAAACCAATTAATTTACACGTATTGGGATTTTTTTAAGCAAAGACATGTCGCAGAATACATTTTGCCAGAAATTTATGACTAAATTTGATTTTTAAGTTTTTTTTACTGGACATGTTTTATAGCAAAAAGTCCAAAATATTGTTTTTTTTCCTCAAAATTGTCAGCCTTTTTTTTTTATAGTGCAAAAAATAAAAAGCGCACAGGCGATCAAATACCACCAACAGAAAGCTCAATTTGTGGGGAAAAAAGGATGCAAATTGCATTTATGTACCATATTGCATGACTGCGCAATTGTCCATTAAACTAGCACAGCACTGTATAGCAAAAAAATGACGTAAATTACAGTATCTATACCATAGTTTGTAGATCCTATAACTTTCACACAAAGCAATCAATATACACTTATTGGGATTTTTTTTACCAAAAACATGTAGCAGAATACATTTTGGCCTAAATTTATTATTATTATTACATCGAGTTTATATAGCGCCAAAGGGTTTGCTCAGCGCTGTACAATAGGGGGGGGGGACAATACATGGCACAGTACAACAACAACAAACAACGTACGAGGGGTAAGAGGGCCCTACTCTTTCGAGCTTATCTAGGAGGGAGGGGGTAGTGGTACAGTAGGAAGTGGCTGAGGGGAATGAAGTGGTGGGAGGAATGAGGGAGAATGGCCGTTAGGTGAGGGTGGGGTAGGCTTCCCTGAAGAGATGGGTTTTGAGGGAGCGCCTGAATGTGAGGAGGGAAGGTGACAGTCTGATGGATTGGGGCAGTGAGTTCCAGAGGATGGGGGAGGACCTGGAGAAGTCTTGCAGTTGTGCAGGGGAGGAGGAGACCAGGGAGCAGGACAGAAGGAGGTCCTGTGAAGAGCGAAGGGTACGGGTAGGGCGGTACTTGGGGATCAGGTTGGTGAGGTAGTCAGGGGCAGTGTTGTGAATGGCTTTGTAGGTCAGGGTTAGAAGTTTACATTTGATGCGTTGGGCAATCGGGAGCCAGTGAAGGGAGAGGCAGAGGGGGGTGGCAGAGGTGGAGCGGGTGGTGAGGTGCATTAGTCTAGCCGCTGTGCCGCCTAAATTTATAACTAACTTTGAGTTTATTATATATTTTTTATAGCTGAAAGTAAAAAATATAGTTTTTCTACAAAATGTTTGGTCTTTTTTTGCATATAGCGTGAAAAATAAAAAGCGCACAGGTGATCAAATACCACTGAAAGAAAGCTCTATTTCTGTGAAAAAAAGGACGTAAATTTTGTTTGGGTGCAGCATTGCATGACCGCGCAATTATCAGTTGAATTAGTGCAGCTCCGAGTAGCAAAAAGAGGCCTGGTCATTAAGGGGGGTAAATCCTCAGGAGGGCAAGTGGTTAAAATGTACAATGGAGTGGCGTAGGAACAGGGATACCAAAAGTTGCAACCTTGATTGAACCTCACCAAGCGCTACAGTAATTCCATCAATCGCAGCGCCAGTCGAGGACGTATACATGTCACATTCCCAGAACTGTCAAATGCTGAAGAGTCTGAGGAAGACTGCAGCAGGGAGGGAAGTAGTAAATGTGGGCCTCTAATGAGGTTAGTATAATAGTTCTTCTATTGCAGGAAACTGTCAGATTTTTTTTAGGCGACTGATGGAAATGTTGGGGCTGCCTTTATTATTTTCTCCTCCTGAAAATGCTAGTTGCCTGGCTGAAATACAGAATAGGAGTTTTGCTTTCTAATCTGCATGATTGTTCCAGGTCAGTGAGTGAGTTTCACTCATGCTGTCAAAAAATAAAAGTCAGCAGCTACAAAAACTGTAGCTGCTAACTTTTAAAAAACAGCCACTTACCTGTCCCTCGGTCCTGTGGTGTGTCCCCCGCAGCCCATTTCACCGGCCGTCCTCTATTCCAGGAGGCCGGAATCTTTAGTGTGGGCACCCGGCTGTGATAGCTTGCGGCTTCACAGCCGGGTACCCACTGCGCATGTGCGAGAAGTGCTGCACTTCATGAATGGTCCTGTAGTCTTCTGGGACCTGTCACATGTCCCAGAAGACTACGGGAGGGAAGGAGGGAGGACACCTTCTGCTTCCAATCGCCTAGGCAATCGGACTGAAAGTGGGAGCGGGTACCTGTCCCCCCAACCCCACCAAAGGTGCCAATCCTTAACGGAGAGCGGGGGAGCAGTCATTAAAGCGGAACTTCCCTGCTCTGCTTTAAAATACTGAAGCCAAAGAAAGCCATACAAATAGCATTTTTAGGCCTCATGCACACAGGGCGTTTTTGCAGCCACTTTTAGGGGGCGTCAGGCGTTTTTATTTTACTGCTTCCAAACGGCCTTCTAAGTTATCCTATGTGTCCATGCCATTCTATGTTATCCTATGTGTCCATACCATTCTATGTTATCCTATGTGTCCATGCCATTCTATGTTATCCTATGTGTCCATACCATTCTATGTTATCCTATGTGTCCATGCCATTCTATGTTATCCTATGTGTCCATGCCATTCTATGTTATCCTATGTGTCCATGCCATTCTATGTTATCCTATGTGTCCATGCCCTTCTATGTTATCCTATGTGTTCATGCCCTTCTATGTTATCCTATGTGTCCATGCCCTTCTATGTTATCCCATGTGTCCATGCCCTTCTATGTTATCCCATGTGTCCATGCCCTTCTATGTTATCCTATGTGTCCATGCCCTTCTATGTTATCCTATGTGTCCATGCCCTTCTATGTTATCCTATGTGTCCATGCCCTTCTATGTTATCTATGTGTCCATGCCCTTCTATGTTATCCCATGTGTCCATGTCCTTCTATGTTATCCTATGTGTCCATGCCCTTCTATGTTATCCGATGTGTCCATGCCCTTCTATGTTATCCGATGCGTCCATGCCCTTCTATGTTATCCTATGCGTCCATGCCCTTCTATGTTATCTATGTGTCCATGCCCTTCTATGTTATCTATGTGTCCATGTCCTTCTATGTTATCCTATGTGTCCATGCCCTTCTATGTTATCCTATGTGTCCATGTCCCTCTATGTTATCCTATGTGTCCATACCCTTCTATGTTATTTCATGTGTCCATATTCTTCTATGTTATCCTATGTGTCCATGCCCTTCTATGTTATCCTATGTGTCCATGCCCTTCTATGTTATCTATGTGTCCATGCCCTTCTATGTTATCCTATGTGTCCATACCCTTCTATGTTATCCTATGTGTCCATGCCCTTCTATGTTATCCTATGTGTCCATGCCCTTCTATGTTATCCTATGTGTCCATACCCTTCTATGTTATCCTATGTGTCCATGCCCTTCTATGTTATCCTATGTGTCCATACCCTTCTATGTTATCCTATGTGTCCATACCCTTCTATGTTATCCTATGTGTCCATGCCCTTCTATGTTATCCTATGTGTCCATACCCTTCTATGTTATCTATGTGTCCATGCCCTTCTATGTTATCCTATGTGTCCATACCCTTCTATGTTATCTATGTATCCATGCCCTTCTATGTTATCCTATGTGTCCATACCCTTCTATGTTATCCTATGTGTCCATGCCCTTCTATGTTATCCTATGTGTCCATGCCCTTCTATGTTATCTATGTGTCCATGCCCTTCTATGTTATCCCTTGTGTCCATGTCCTTCTATGTTATCCTATGTGTCCATGCCCTTCTATGTTATCCTATGCGTCCATGCCCTTTTATGTTTTCTATGCGTCCATGCCCTTCTATGTTATCCGATGTGTCCATGCCCTTCTATGTTATCCGATGCGTCCATGCCCTTCTATGTTATCCTATGCGTCCATGCCCTTCTATGTTATCTATGTGTCCATGCCCTTCTATGTTATCTATGTGTCCATGTCCTTCTATGTTATCCTATGTGTCCATGCCCTTCTATGTTATCCTATGTGTCCATGTCCCTCTATGTTATCCTATGTGTCCATACCCTTCTATGTTATTTCATGTGTCCATATTCTTCTATGTTATCCTATGTGTCCATGCCCTTCTATGTTATCCTATGTGTCCATGCCCTTCTATGTTATCTATGTGTCCATGCCCTTCTATGTTATCCTATGTGTCCATACCCTTCTATGTTATCCTATGTGTCCATGCCCTTCTATGTTATCCTATGTGTCCATGCCCTTCTATGTTATCCTATGTGTCCATACCCTTCTATGTTATCCTATGTGTCCATGCCCTTCTATGTTATCCTATGTGTCCATACCCTTCTATGTTATCCTATGTGTCCATACCCTTCTATGTTATCCTATGTGTCCATGCCCTTCTATGTTATCCTATGTGTCCATACCCTTCTATGTTATCTATGTGTCCATGCCCTTCTATGTTATCCTATGTGTCCATACCCTTCTATGTTATCTATGTATCCATGCCCTTCTATGTTATCCTATGTGTCCATACCCTTCTATGTTATCCTATGTGTCCATGCCCTTCTATGTTATCCTATGTGTCCATACCCTTCTATGTTATCCTATGTGTCCATACCCTTCTATGTTATCCTATGTGTCCATGCCCTTCTATGTTATCCTATGTGTCCATACCCTTCTATGTTATCTATGTATCCATGCCCTTCTATGTTATCCTATGTGTCCATACCCTTCTATGTTATCCTATGTGTCCATGCCCTTCTATGTTATCCTATGTGTCCATGCCCTTCTATGTTATCCTATGTGTCCATGCCCTTCTATGTTATCCTATGTGTCCATACCCTTCTATGTTATCCTATGTGTCCATACCCTTCTATGTTATCCCATGTGTCCATGCCCTTCTATGTTATCCTATGTGTCCATACCCTTCTATGTTATCTATGTATCCATGCCCTTCTATGTTATCCTATGTGTCCATACCCTTCTATGTTATCCCATGTGTCCATGCCCTTCTATGTTATCCTATGTGTCCATACCCTTCTATGTTATCCTATGTGTCCATACCCTTCTATGTTATCCTATGTGTCCATGCCCTTCTATGTTATCCTATGTGCCCATACCCTTCTATGTTATCCTATGTGTCCATACCCTTCTATGTTATCCTATGTGTCCATACCCTTCTATGTTATCCCATGTGTCCATGCCCTTCTATGTTATCCCATGTGTCCATACCCTTCTATGTTATCTATGTATCCATGCCCTTCTATGTTATCCTATGTGTCCATACCCTTCTATGTTATCCCATGTGTCCATGCCCTTCTATGTTATCCCATGTGTCCATACCCTTCTATGTTATCTATGTATCCATGCCCTTCTATGTTATCCTATGTGTCCATGCACACATCGACTTTTAGAAGCTTTTACATTCCAATAGTTTTTATTGAGCATTTTTTCAAATAACAGGTAATACTAATGAACAATGTCCTGTCAAAATGACAGATGATAACAAATATCAAAGTTTATCGGTCATAAAACATTTAACAGGAGATTAAGAACTCTGTAGAGTAGCTAATGGACCATCTAGACCAAGGTCCACAATCCATATCTGCCATATATAGGGGACAGGCACAGCGGAAGGGAAGGGAAGAGGGAAGGGAGCCGAGAGAGGGGAAATTAGGAAGCGTCTTAGAAGCTTTTAGTAGCAGTAGCGTGTACGAGCAGGAAAAAAAAAACCAAGGGCCAGTGTGTCCAGGAGCAGCAACGTTTTGGCAAAAAAAAAGCTTGATGCGGCTGAACGCATCTAAACGCGTCAAAAGGCTTGGCCACGCCTAATGTTTTTGCTATCTCTCTGATGGGTTTGTTTGTTTTTTCAGCCTAATGATGGCTTGCTTCACTGATAGTATCAGCTCTTTTTATCTCATCTTGAGAGTTGACAGCAACAGATTCCAAATGCAAATAGCACACTTTAAATGAACTCTGGACCTTTTATCTGCTCATTGTAATTGGGATAATGAGGGAATAACACACACCTGGCCATGGAACAGCTGAGAAGCCAATTGTCCCATTACTTTTGGTCCCTTAACAAGTGGGAGGCACATATGCAAACTGTTGTAATGCCTACACCGTTCACCTGATTTGGATGTAAATACCCTCAAATTAAAGCTGACAGTCTACAGTTAAAGCACATCTTGTTCGTTTCATTTCAAATCCATTGTGGTGGTGTATAGAGCCAAAAATGTTAGAATTATGTCGTCCCAATATTTATGGACCTGACTGTAGATTGCCCTAAAAGTGAACCTATCCTTTACCAATGTAAGGCAAAGCAAGTTCATGTTAAGAATCAGTCCCCTTTCCCCAAGCATCTTATACTTACTTTCCCTTAAAGTGGTTGTAAAGGCTCAAGGTTTTTACCTTCAAAAACCTTCTCTGTGCAGCAGTGCCCCCAGCCCCCTCAATACTTACCTGGGCCTCATCGCGATCCATCGATTAGCACAACAGACTCAGCTGGCCCGGGTCTCTGCTTCCTCATTGGCTAAGACAGCAAGCGGGAGCCATTGGGTCTCGCTTCTTTCAATCGCAGCCAGTCAGCCAATGAGGAGAGAGAGGGGGTGGGACAAAGCCGTGGCTCCGTGTGTAAATGGACACACGAAGCAGCAGTTTGGGAACAGCCTGCTCGGGTGCCCCTATAGGAACCTGCTTGCTATGGGGGCACCCAACAGACAGGAGGAGCCAGGAGCGCCAGCAGGGGACCTGACGAGGAGGATTCAGGCTGCGCTGTGCAAAACCACTGCATACAACAGGTAAGTATAACATGTTTGTTATTTTAAATCAAATAAAATAGGTATGCGCTAATATCAAACTCATATCATCTAGAGTGTTTAAATAAATCGGAAAATGCAGATGAAAGAGCGGGTGTTCCGCTCCGTGAGGATGTCTAGTGACGAAACGCGTAGGATGGGGCTTGTGGATGTGACGTCAAGACGTTTCCCGAGGCTGTCAGCGGCACACAAGCCGTAACAGGCTGGGTTTCTCTCTTATCTAGTACGCGGTTATTGCTGGTGTCGGCTGGGACACCTTACTTGTGAGTTTGTAGCATACTGATTTTTAATAAAGAGGATGTTTTAAACGTTATTGCTTTATGAAGCTCTCTGTGTTTGAATTCCCGAGTACTGCTATATCCTATCAAGAAGCGGTGACCAATTAGTAGGATTCCATTTCTTGCTGAGTGCCCTCCTGCAGAGTATTGCTCCCAATTGAATATTTCTTACAAATTTCCTGCAGAACATCGCTCCCAGAGTAAAAGCGCTTATGCTGGTTTATAATTTGATCAGCAAGTAGCTCTGGTGAGTTTATTCATTTTATCTGATGGTGGATTCTGTCACGGTGGAATTATTTGAACACTGCAAATGGTTTTTTGAATATATATTTATTTATCACCTTATTGGACTTTATTTGACACAAAAAATTTTTTTTGCACATTTATATACAAGTTTTTGTGAGATGGACATTTTCTGATTTATTTAAACACTGTAGATGATATCAGTTTGATATTAGCACATACCTATTTTATTTGATTTATGTACCTTTTTTTGGTTAGGTTTGCAGCTGCACATATCGTTTGCATATTTGATACTATTTATTTGGCGCTATTCTTATTTTATTACTGATGTTTTTTGTTATTTTACAAAAAAAAAAAAAAAAAAGAACCTTTAGAATCACTTTAACTCCCCCCACTGCTCCCTTTTCCCCCTAGAATGAGCTCTCGGTTGCTCTTCAGTAGGCTGGACAAGCCCTGCTGAATACAACAGCGCTCATGCCTGAGCGGCCAATAGCCAAGCACTAGAGCTGTCATGTGGGGGACTGCGAATGACCCTTATACTTTGGAGTACCAGGTATTTTATGCGGCTGAATGCAGCAGGAGGATGCAGAGACGGTCATTATATGCTGGAGAGGAGATGAGCGGTAATTAATCCTGATGTTCTGCTTTGCATGGGCAGAGTATAGGTTCACTCCAGCTGTGTCCATGAAGGGTTAATCAGCAGGCATCTGCAGGCTGTAGGTTAACATTCCTGCTTTGACACAGGTGAGCATTCCTAGCTGGCAGAATATGTTCTCGCTGACAGCTCCGGGCTCAACGAACAACTGGGAACCAATCAGGTTGTTTCCCAATCATGTAACCAGCATGGCCATTGTGACAAGGTGATTACAAGAGGTTTGTAAGTTAGCAAGCAGCGGTTACATATTTAACCCCTTGCTGAGTGTATGTACATAGCTGGAACCTTCTTCCATTGGGCCACATATGTATGTAACTGTGTTTGTGCTGGGAGCATGTGGCATAACCCTCTCCCAGCATGAGGATCAGCTTCGGGTCACATACTAAAGATCAGGAGCAGGGAGGACCGGCTCTCAATCACATGATCACTGTGATAACCTGTGATTGGCTATCACGGTAATCAGTAATTGTACAGCTTGCCCTCTCTCTGCTTGAAGGGTGAAAATGATACAGTGTAGAGGGGAAAAATATAAACCAAAAAGGTCAGTGTAAAAAAAAAAAAAAAGAAAAAGAATACAATAAAGATAAAAAAAGCTAAATTAGGATTTGGTCTAGGTCAGTGTCAGGGTCAAGGTCATGGTCAGTGTTTTTTTAGGTAGGACAAAAAATCCCAAAATGCCCTCCTATGAATACAAACAACAAATAATATACACATTTCATGCACATTTCTAGTTCCCTTGTCTCCTCCTCCCATGCTCATCTCCAGGACTTCTCCCGAGCTTCCCACATCCTCTGGAATTCTCTACCCCAATTTATCAGACTATAGCCTACTCTGCTCACTTTTAGGCGATCTCTGAAAACCTATCTCTTCAGGGAAGCCTATCCTGCCCCCAGCTAATAATGGAATCTTCTACTCCTCCTACCAGTCCATCCCCCACAGTTACTACCTTTTGTACCACTAGCCCCTCCCTCCTAGATTGTAAGCTCCAAGGAGCAGGGCCCTTCTATCCCTCTTATATTGAACTGTATTGTTGCTGTATTGTCTCACGTTATATTGTAAATTGCTGAGCATTTGTGGCATCACTGTAATCATCAGGAGTAGGAAAAGGATTTTTGGTTGTTCTTTGGTGGGTTATCACAATGGCAAAAAAATAAAAAATAAAGTTAAATGTAAAAAATAATTTTTTTTACTAGTTTCAACCAGTTTTCCTTTTATAACAAAAAATAAAAAAAGGAGATTTACAATAACAATTACCACCAAATGAAAGGCCAATTTGTCCTGAAAAAAAAAACAAAAAAAAAACAAGTTATAATTCACCTGGATACACGCACACGTGTGCATACAAAGATATTCACAGTTTTACGAACACATGTCAAAGTTGTAAAACTGGTTTCAGGCATTAAGATTAGCGTGGACCTCTGTCCTTAAAGTGGAGCTCCACCCAAAAGGGGAAGTTCCGCTTTAAGGGCTGCTCCCCCGCTCCCCATTAAGGATTAGCACCTTTGGGGGGTGGGGGGGAGCAGGTACCTGAATTTGATAGGTACCCGATCCCACGTCTGGCCCGATCGCCTAGGAGATGGGAAACAGAAGGTGTCTTCCCTCACTGTAGTCTTTTGGGACATGTGACAGGTCCCAGAAGACTACAGGACCATTCATGAAGCACAGCACTTCTCGTGCATGCGCAGTGGGCACCCGGCTGTGAAGCTGCAAGCTATCACACTGAAGATGCTGGCCTCCTTGAATCCAGGACGGCCGGTGAAATGGGCTGCAGAGGACACACCGCGGGACCGAGGGACAGGTAAGTGGCTGTATTTTAAAAGTCAGCAGCTACAGTTTTTGTAGCTGCTGACTTTTATTTTTTGACAGGTGAGTGGAACTCCGCTTTAAAGTGATTAAAGAAGACAGTACATTGCTGAAAAGACTATTTTTAAAAATTTACTTTTTTGTTTAACAATTTTTTTTTCCATTTCTCAGTGTATAATAAACATAAATGAGCAGCCTCATTGGCTCACTGGCTGTGACTGACAGCAGCGGGAGCGACTGGTTCCCGCTGCCGTCTCAGCCAATGAGGAGGGGAGTCCCCGGAGAGCTGAGGCTCTTGTGCACATAGCTGGATTGTGATGCGGCTCAGGTAAGTTTTAGGAGGAGCTGATGAACATAGAATGCATGAAGGTAAAAAACCTTGAGCCTTTACATCCACTTTAAAGAAAGAATTTATCCATATACAGGGCCAAAACAATGTTTAAAACCCAACACCAGCCAAAATATATTTTTGGGGGTTTTCAGTAAAGGAAGTGAAGGGAAATCTCAATTGCTGCAAAACCCGCAATACGATAATCGAATGGAGGTTCTTACCTCTCCCAATCCTCTCCAAAACTAAGAAAAAAAGCTTTGGCTGGCACTCTGCTTTACCCAATCAAATCACTAGGAATGAGTGAGATCATGAAGGCTTGATGCAGACTGGAATGGGTTTGGGATAATTATATTTCATTTTCAAACTGATTTGTTATTAATCCAAATATTATTATTATTATACAGGATTTATATAGCGCCAAGTTTCTCAGCGCTTTACAATATAACGGGAGACAATACAGCAACAATACAGGAGGATTAGGAGGGCCTGATCCTGGGAGCTTACAATCTAATACTTCTCTTTGAATGCACAAGGCCCAATCCCAGAGGGCCGTGCACAGAGTGGGCTCCTCTCTGTATCACTGCTCCTATTTGGTGGAGATCCCCTTTAAGTCATATCTGGTTAATGTAAATGTATAAACCGTACCTGTATGTCCTTGTCTGCACTCAGGTCCTGTCAGGAAAAAAAAGACAGAGATCTTCTTACTAAACAAGTTGGAGAAACACCAGCCACACAAACAGGAGATAAGTAAGAAGAGATTTTCAGGTGTCGAGTGTCTTCTGGCGCTCAAGTATGTAAGGCCTGCCAGAGACATTAATCTCTTGTATAGTAGAGGAGAATGACTGTGCAGTCAAAGAAAGGCCAATAGGAAGCTAATAAAAGCCTAATAGTGATGTATTACAAAGTATACAAGCGTTCTGCATCCTTACACACTATGACATTGACGATTGTTTAGCCCCTGTATATAAAGTGTTACTAAACCCACGACCTGGCATTCACGATCTCTGGTCTCCCACAGTACACAGGACATAGAAATGCAATTGTTTTAGTAAATATAAACTGCTAAATACCTTTTCTCATCAGCAGTTAGAGCAGTGACTTCTATCAGTGTCCAGCAGAGCACTGGTTAAAGCTTGGAGGAGTTTTCATTCTCCCCTGATTGTCCTATGAGGCTGCAGGACATTGGACCTCACAAAGGACAAGAGGGCACTCTTTACGTCTGGAGGAAAAGAAACTTAATCTCCAAACACGGAAAGGTTTCTTCACAGTGAGAGCTGTGAGAATGTGGAATAGACTCCCTAAAGAGTTGGTTCTGGCCAGCTCAGTGGATTGCTTTAAAAAAGTCCTGGATTGTTTCTTTGATACACAGAATATAACATTTATAGGTAAAGTTGAATCAGGGAATATCCGATTGCCTCTCGGGGGATCAGGAAGGAATTTTTTTCCCTGCAGGAGCAAATTAGATCATCCTTTGCTGGGTTATTTGCTTCCTCTGGATCAACTGTGGACATAGGATTATAACTTTTTTTTAATGGTTGAACTGGAAGGACTGTTGTCTTTTTTCAGCCAGAATAACTATGTAACCCCTGACCCCGTCTGGACAGTGCTGATCACATGCACTCTCCCAAGAGAAAAAAAAACAAAAAAAGTCTCTAGCAATACACACCAAACTGAGCACAAGCATATTGCCCCCAAGGCTCTGTTCTATGAGAAGATGGATTGGGGACAGTAGAAGGGGAGGATCAGAGAAAAAAAGGATCAAACAGCCTTTTTACACAATGCAGAGAATTAACCCTTTAGGTTCCACAGTGAGTATAACAAGACTTTACAGGCTGATTTTACTGTTGTGGGTTTAGTAACACTTTAAGGCTTCTGTCATGAGAGAAATATTTATTTATTTCAGGTACTTATATAGCACCATCAATTTACGCAGCACTTTACATATATATTGTACATTCACTTCAGTCCCTAACCCTCAAGGGGTGTACAACCTAAGGTCCCTAGCTTACATTCATATACTAGGGCCAATTTAGACAGGAGCCAATTAACCTACCAGCATGTCTTTGGAGTGTGGGAGGAAACTGGAGTACCCTGAGGAAACCCACACCGGCACAGGGAGAACATGCAAACTCCAATCAGGTGGTGCCATGGTTGGGATTCAAACCAATGACCCTAGTGCTGTCAGGCGGGAGTGCTAACCATTTAGCCACTGTGCTACCCATAAAATATGTCATCTGCCATTGACTGTAGCCAGTGAGAGAGGGAAGCGGTCACATCACAGTACAAACCAGAAAGATGACCATTTAAAGTAATCTTCTATAACAAAAAAAAGTGCACAAATAGAGGTCACCTTTGGTGAAATGATCACTAGATCCTGAGATAGGAGCTGTTTAAATATATGCAAATGTAAAGTGAAAAGAGTTTGACCTCCCCCCTACTTGTCTGCTGGGCCCACCTGTTGGTCATTGAATCTGCCTAGTAAAATAACGGCCAATAGAGAAGCTCAGGAGATGAGAGGGGGAAGGTCAAGTCTGACTTTTACAAGAAAAAAAAGTCAAGATTTGCATATAACTTCAGCTGCCTATATTTCCAGATCTAATGATCGCTTTGATAGGTTTAGATGTTTTTTTCTTCTATGCTCAGTTTTATTGGTTACAGATACTGAATAAGAAGGCCTGAGCGAACCTAGCTGGTAGACAGTAGGCGCAGCAACATGCCAGAACTTACCATCCATGGTGTAAATAAAACATAAGAAAGATTCCCAGGCTACCCAACAACACCTGCACTTCGGGGGTATGAGATGAACATGAATGCAAGCCACCCCTCCCCCACAATTCTCTGCCTGAGTCATGTGACACTTCAAGTGGTTGTAAACCTTAAAGATGAAATATGAGAAAAGCATATCCATTTATAGTGTGTACTTGTCTCAATCCAGAGCACTAGGTGTCATTTCTGCCTGCTGCCTCACTCCTCTGCTGTCAGCATGAATCAATTCAAGTTTTCCTGACACCAAGAGAAAAATGGTGACAGAGGAGGGACATCCAGCAGATTGATAGCTTCAGCTCTGTTCCTGTGAGCTGTGTGGAGGGGGGGAGGGGGTGTGTCTCTTCCCTCCAATCAGCTCTCCCTGAGCTCTTCAGCTGCCCTGTTTTCTGACAGCAAGATGTAGGGAAGAGAACACTGCAGATAAACAGGTACAACTTATGTAGGAGGCTTTGTTTAATCCCCGTGTATTACCTGAGACCGGTCATTTCACTGGGTATATGCAGTGGTGTATTTAGGTTTTGTGCTGCCCTAGGCAACACAGAAATTGGACGCACCCCGAGAGAGCCTTCCACTAACCCCCCCTCATCAGCAACTTTGGCCATCCCCAGGAACAACAGCTGGGCTCTGTATACACAATCAAGAAGCCCACAGCCTCTTTCGGATCTCAACTGGTCTCCATGCTGCTCATGTCCCTTCTTCTGGGTGCATTGCTGCCCACCTAAAAAATGCCGCCCTAGGCAAATGTCTTGTTTGCCTTGTGGTAAATACACTCCTGGGTATATGTTGAGGGTTTACAACCACTATAAGCTGGGCATAGATGGGTTGTTTTTTTTCTCGATCAGCCAGCAGGTCTTCTGGCATTTACTATTTGTGAGGTGGATGTAATTTTTGTTTTTTTTATCCAGCACAAGTACACTTTTTTGCTGCATGTGTTAACTTGTTAACAAGATTTGCTTATTGTCTGTTGTGTCTGGGTAATACAGCAAGAAAAACATAACAGGGGTTCTAACTCTTCCCCAAGCCATCCAAAATTCTGGTGCTACGCTGAAAATCATAGAAAAAAGGTATGGCTGATCCATCTGCACCACATCCCTAGTAGAATTATCAAAAAATAAAGAAAATAAGATATATGGGATTTATCGGTGCAAAAATTCCCTCCAGATAAACGCACACAAATCTACCCGTAAAAAGCTAATAAGGCTTGGTTACAAAGTATCTAAAAACAGGAAGACACAAATACATGTTGTCTGCTGTAGAGAGAGTCAGGATAAACACAGCTCTTAGATGTAATCAAGCCAAAACCACCTTCCTTCAAGATATAGTGATGACTGTCAGGGCAGGAGCTGAGAAACGGACAGGCAGGCCTACACAATGTAACGCACTGACTGACGACAACCACCATCCACAGACCGAAGTCCCTCAGGGCGCGGAGTCTAAGTCCCAGGCTGCCCTTCACCAGGGCCCCTGATGGTGGGGATGGACTTGACGCAGCCAGGAACCAGGTCGCGGCCCTCGAGACACCTCAGTTGCGGTAATGGCCGCCGCCAATGGCGTGTAGCTGGTGGAAAAGACAATAGAGTAGTCAGGCAGGCCGGGTCAACAACAACGGGACAAAACGGTACAGGACAGCAGACGAGAATCACAGGTCACGAGCCGGGTTCAGCAACAGAGGGTCAGATCAAAGGAGAACGCAAAGAATAGTCGAGTCACAAGCCGAGTCAGATTCCAGGAGAGTCACGAGAGTCAGAACAGAGTAATAGCAACACAAAGACACAAGACACAAGTGCAAAGAGCATGTGCGGGCCACAGGCTTATATGTCATCAGCCACACCCCTCTGGGGGATGGACCACAGAGACCTGAAGGCATAAAGGATTCCCACCATGCTCAGCGGAAATCCAAGATGGACGCCAGCACAAGGAGTAACATAACCTCTGGGAAAAGGTAGGACCTTGACAATGACATAATCATAGACTTGATAAGCTGATGTATTAGGAGGATGGTAGATTCCAACGCGTTTCGCCAAGCAGGCTTCTTCAGGGGTGCAAATGTGGGGAAGAAAAGAGCACCTTGCTGGTGACTATCCAACCAATGTGGGAAACCCACCGAAAAAGGACCAGAAAGACGAGAGGAGAGCACCGGGCATCCAAGCCAATCCCTGCCAAGAAGCCAGGGAGTGTTTTAGATACTTTGTAATAAAGCCTTATTAAATTTTATACGGGTATATTTGTGTGCATTTATGCTGAGGGAACTTTTGCACCGTTAAAATCCCATATACCTTTTTTTCTTTATTTTTTGGCCATGCTGACCAGGATTATTTACACAGTGTGGTGCCCTATAGTGCTGACTTGCTACCAGTTAGCTGGATTTAATACTTTTTATACCTACAGGTACTCATTGGATCATAGGATTAGCATGACAGCTAGCATTAGCAGAAGGAGGTCAACAATGACATACCATGTACACTCACTGGCCACTTTATTAGGTACACCTTGCTAGTACTGGTTGGACCCCCTTTTGCCTTCAGGACTGCCTTCATTCTTCTTGGCATAAATTCAACAAGGTGTTGGAAACGTTCCTCAGAGATTTTGGTCCATATTGACATGATAGCATCACGTAGTTGCTGTAGATTTGTGGCCTTCACATCCATGATGTGAATCTCCAGTTCCACCACATCCCAAAGGTGCTCTATTGGATGGAGATCTGGTGACTGTGGAGGCCATCGGAGTACAATGAGCTAATTGTCATGTTCAAGGAAGCAGTTTGAGAGGATTTGATCTTTGTGACATATTGCATTATCCTGCTGGAAGGAGCCATCAGAAGATGGGGACACTGGAGTCATAAAGGGATGGACATGGTCAGCGACAATACTCACGTAGGCCGTGGTGTTTAAACGATGCTCAATTGGCACTAAAGGGCCCAAAGTGTGCCAAGAAAATATTCCCCACACCATTAGCACTATCACCACCAGCCTGAACCGTTGATACAAGGCAGGATGGAACCATGCTTTCATGTTGTTTACGCCAAATTCAATGTTTTTCCAATCTTTTATTGTCCCCATTTTGTTGAGCCTGTGAGAATTGTAGCCTCTGTTTCCTGTTCTTAGCTGACAGAAGTGGCACCCGGTGTGGTCTTCTGCTGCTGTAGCCCATCGTCTTCAAGATTCAACGTGTTGCCATTCAGAGATGGTATTCTGCATACCTTGGTTGTAACAAGTGGTTATTTGAGTTACTGTTGCCTTTCTATCATCTGGAACCAGTCTGCCCATTCTCCTCTGACATCAACAAGGCATTTTCGTCCACACAACTGCCACTCACTGGATATTTTCTCTTTTTCGGGCCATTCTCTGTAAACCCTAGAGATGGTTGTGTGTGAAAATCCCAATAGATCAGCAGTTTTTTTTTTAACTCAGACCAGCTGTATGGCACCACTAACCATGCCATGTTCAAAGTCACCTAAATCCCCTTTCTTCCCCATTCTGATGCTTGGTTTGAACTTCAGCAAGTCGTCTTCACCACGTCTAGATGCCTAAATATGCGTTGAGTTGCTGCCATGGGACTGGCTGATTAGCAATTTGTGTTACCAAGCAGTTGAACACCTGCCTGGAGTTTGCATGTTCTCCCTGTGCTTGTGTGGGTTACCTCCGCTTTTCTCCTACATTCCAAAATGGTAGGTTAATTGGCTCCTGTCTAAATTATCCCTAGTATGTATGTATGAATAAAAGTTGGGGACCTTAGATTGTACACCCCTTGAGGGTTAGGGACTTATGTAAATGTACAATATATATATGTAAAGCGCTGCGTAAATTGAAGGCGCTATATAAGTACCTGTAATAAATAATTGAACAGGTGTACCTAATAAAGAGGCCGGTGAGTGTATATATCGCTCATGACAGGTTCCCTTTAAATAATTCTTTACTATGATAGAATAACAGAAAAATCCCATTCTCAGCTGAACCTGATCCCTGCAGTCAGGCCAGGGAAGCGGTTAGAACCCACAAAA
Organism: Staurois parvus; assembly: GCF_062004578.1. NCBI lineage: Eukaryota > Metazoa > Chordata > Amphibia > Anura > Ranidae > Staurois > Staurois parvus. The sequence goes on from NW_028318528.1 coordinate 543,485, forward strand.
ACAATCCACTTCTTATAATAGTACATAATCGCAGTTACCTTTGGCGTGTCTTTGTCCTTCTTCAGTTTATTGATCACATTCTGGAAAACAGACATTTTGTTTTAATATTGAGAGAGACAGCCAACGAGATAAATGCGCTTTATTAGGAAACTGTCTGATGTGCCAAAACATTTCCAAGGTAATGCAGCCCTAGAGGAGACTACTAGCGGCTCTGAGGACAACCCTGCAGAGGCATGGCCCGGTGTTGTCACTATCACTATCCAGCCAATGTGGAGCAATGAAGTGCAGCTGATGCTGGCGTGAGTACACAGGGATGCACCATTTAAATCGCCTGATGTCCGGGACATGCAGTTCCAGGTGCCGGGCAGGTTTTTTTTTCCATTTAGCCCTGCTGTGGGCAAGCAGCCTCTTTAGCCTGGGTTCACACATATGGCATTCCATGTCATTCCAGTTTCTGTGCCATTTCAGTACACATGCGATTATGTGCTCTCTCTCTCCATAACTTCCTCCCTGACTTCAATGCAAAATTGCGTCCCATTAACTTCAATGCAAAATGGTGTCCCACTGACTTCAATGCAAAATCAGCTCCCATTGACTTCAATGCAAAAACGCCCACCCATTGACTTCAATGCAAAAACGTCCACCCATTGACTTCAATGCAAAAACGTCCACCCATTGACTTCAATGCAAAGCATCCACCCACTGACTTTAATGCAAAAACTCTTGTCAATAGCAATCCTATGTGAACACTTTTCTCTATGTGACACTCTACTCTATCACTTGGGAATCTGGAGTGCACCGCTACAAACTCGCACAGGAACTTTTTGTAATGGCGCTCAAAATGCAATGCGTGTGGATCGCATCTGTGTGAACCACCTCAATAGGAACACGTAATATCTATAGCTTGTCATGTGAAGCTGTGCGTTGAAAACACATCCAGAACTGCATATGTGTGAACTAGGGCGGCTCCATTCACACCTGGGCGCTTTGGGATCCCTGCAATTCTGCCCTCCCCAAAGATCTTCACCCAAACGAAGCTCCAGCTCCTTTTATTGGCAACAAACTTCATGCGATATGAATTGTCGTGCAGTAAATTGCATGAAAATCACAGCAAATCGCATTGCGTGAAGGTTGTTGCCCAAAAGAATTTCCTGCTACTTTTTGGTCAACAAGTTTCACACACTGCAATTTGCTGCGATTGCCACGTGACAATCGTGCCAACACAGCACTGCGTTTTAGGTGACATTGTAAATCCATTGTGTGATTGTAGTGCGTTTTGAGATTGCGGGTAGAATCGCTGAGAATCTGCTGCAATCTGAAAGTGCCTAGGTGTGAACAGGGCCTAAGGGAGCAGACGCCAGAGCTTGATTTGGCTGCTCAGCATGTGCTAGTATGATGATCATGTACCCTTTAGTCAGATTATATATGAAGATCACGTACCCTATAGTCAGATTATATATGATGATCACGTACCCTATAGTCAGATTATATAGGATGATCACGTACCCTATAGTCAGATTATATATGATGATCACGTACCCTATAGTCAGATTATATATATATCACGTACCCTATAGTCAGATTATATAGGATGATCACGTACCCTATAGTCAGATTATATATGAAGATCACGTACCCTATAGTCAGATTATATATGATGATCACATACCCTATAGTCAGATTATATATGATGATCACGTACCCTATAGTCAGATTATATATGAAGATCACGTACCCTATAGTCAGATTATATATGATGATCACGTACCCTATAGTCAGATTATATATGATGATCACGTACCCTATAGTCAGATTATATATGATGATCACGTACCCTATAGTCAGATTATATATGATGATCACGTACCCTATAGTCAGATTATATATGATGATCACGTACTTTATAGTGAGATTATATATATCACGTATCCTATAGTCAGATTATATATGATGATCACGTACTTTATAGTCAGATTATATATATCACGTACCCTATAGTCAGATTATATATGATGATCACGTACCCTATAGTCAGATTATATATGATGATCACGTACCCTATAGTCAGATTATATATGATCACGTACTTTATAGTCAGATTATATATATCACGTATCCTATAGTTAGATTATATATGATGATCACGTACCCTATAGTCAGATTATATATGATGATCACGTACCCTATAGTCAGATTATATAGGATGATCACGTACCCGATAGTCAGATTATATATGAAGATCATGTACCCTATAGTCAGATTATATATGAAGATCATGTACCCTATAGTCAGATTATATATGAAGATCACGTATCCTATAGTCAGATTATATATGATGATCACGTACCCTATAGTCAGATTATATATGATGATCACGTTCCCTATAGTCAGATTATATATGATGATCACGTACCCTATAGTCAGATTATATATGATGATCACGTATCCTATAGTCAGATTATATATGAAGATCACGTACCCTATAGTCAGATTATATATGATGATCACGTACCCTATAGTCAGATTATATATATCACGTACCCTATAGTCAGATTATATATGATGATCACGTACCCTATAGTCAGATTATATATGATGATCACGTACCCTATAGTCAGATTATATAGGATGATCACGTACCCTATAGTCAGATTATATATGATCACGTACTTTATAGTCAGATTATATATGATGATCACGTACCCGATAGTCAGATTATATATGATGATCACGTACCCTATAGTCAGATTATATAGGATGATCACGTACCCTATAGTCAGATTATATATGATCACGTACTTTATAGTCAGATTATATATGATGATCACGTACCCTATAGTCAGATTATATATGATGATCACGTACCCTATAGTCAGATTATATAGGATGATCACGTACCCGATAGTCAGATTATATATGAAGATCATGTACCCTATAGTCAGATTATATATGAAGATCATGTACCCTATAGTCAGATTATATATGAAGATCACGTATCCTATAGTCAGATTATATATGATGATCACGTACCCTATAGTCAGATTATATATGATGATCACGTACCCTATAGTCAGATTATATATGATGATCACGTATCCTATAGTCAGATTATATATGAAGATCACGTACCCTATAGTCAGATTATATATGATGATCACGTACCCTATAGTCAGATTATATATATCACGTACCCTATAGTCAGATTATATATGATGATCACGTACCCTATAGTCAGATTATATATGATGATCACGTACCCTATAGTCAGATTATATAGGATGATCACGTACCCTATAGTCAGATTATATATGATCACGTACTTTATAGTCAGATTATATATGATGATCACGTACCCGATAGTCAGATTATATAGGATGATCACGTACCCTATAGTCAGATTATATATGATGATCACGTACCCTATAGTCAGATTATATATGATGATCACGTACCCGATAGTCAGATTATATATGATGATCACGTACCCGATAGTCAGATTATATAGGATGATCACGTACCCTATAGTCAGATTATATATGATGATCACGTACCCTATAGTCAGATTATATAGGATGATCACATACCCTATAGTCAGATTATATATGATGATCACATACCCTATAGTCAGATTATATATGATGATCACGTACCCTATAGTCAGATTATATAGGATGATCACGTATCCTATAGTCAGATTATATATGATGATCACGTACCCTATAGTCAGATTATATAGGATGATCACGTACCCGATAGTCAGATTATATATGAAGATCATGTACCCTATAGTCAGATTATATATGAAGATCATGTACCCTATAGTCAGATTATATATGAAGATCACGTATCCTATAGTCAGATTATATATGATGATCACGTACCCTATAGTCAGATTATATATGATGATCACGTTCCCTATAGTCAGATTATATATGATGATCACGTACCCTATAGTCAGATTATATATGATGATCACGTATCCTATAGTCAGATTATATATGAAGATCACGTACCCTATAGTCAGATTATATATGATGATCACGTACCCTATAGTCAGATTATATAGGATGATCACGTACCCTATAGTCAGATTATATATGATGATCACATACCCTATAGTCAGATTATATATGATGATCACATACCCTATAGTCAGATTATATAGGATGATCACGTACCCTATAGTCAGATTATATATGATGATCACGTTCCCTATAGTCAGATTATATAGGATGATCACGTACCCTATAGTCAGATTATATATGATGATCACGTTCCCTATAGTCAGATTATATATGATGATCACGTACCCCATAGTCAGATTATATAGGATGATCACGTACCCTATAGTCAGATTATATATGATGATCACGTACCCTATAGTCAGATTATATATGATGATCACGTACCCTATAGTCAGATTATATAGGATGATCACGTACCCTATAGTCAGATTATATATGATGATCACGTACCCTATAGTCAGATTATATATGATGATCACGTACCCTATAGTCAGATTATATAGGATGATCACGTACCCTATAGTCAGATTATATATGATGATCACGTACCCTATAGTCAGATTATATATGATGATCACGTACCCTATAGTCAGATTATATAGGATTAGCAGGTAGTTTATAGTCAGATTATATATGATTTAAAAAAAATTCCAACCCATCTTAACGTTTTTATTTTGCAAGCAGGAACACTATTAATAATTCTGGGTCTGGACAAGTCTGGGCACACAGCCAGAGCTGCAGCACGACCCTGACCCATGCTGAGTGCTGCTTAATATATGCAATAATCTCATATCAGGCCAAAGTCCTCCCTCTCACTTCCTGTGCTGGCAAGAAATGTGAGTGAAGACACAGAGCTCTCTGAAATATGTACTTACAGTAAATAACAGATCAAATGAAAAAAAAAAAAGGAGAAGAAATACACCTAAGGCTGGTGATTGGATCTGTCAAGCTATGAAGTTTAGTTTAAAGCCCAATGCTGGGAAATTGTTGCAGGAGGGGCATTCAAGTCAAATTGAGACTTCTGAGTTTATAAAAGAACAAATTTCAAGGAGAGGAAACTGCATTTATTTTTCCACATACTCCCCTGCTACATTTATACACTTAGCCCAATGTTTTATCCAATGCCTGGAAAGCTTTGGAGTAGAAAGATCTGTCAGTATGCCTGAACCAACCTAGGACAGCCGACTTCACTTCATCATCATTGTGTTCACCGTTGCCACAGAAAGTTTGGTCTCTTGTGCAAGTTCACAACAGATTGTGTCGATTATCCAGGATCAGGCGTTCTACGCACTGAATGTTCACAGGAATGACTGCTATTGGCTGGGAACCACCACGGCTGGGATCATCATTGACGGACGTAGCGCCATCTTTGAAACGTTTACACCATTCAAATGTCTTCCTGTGACTGAGCATCTCATCACTGCACTGTGCTTGTGTCTTCTGTAGATATCTGCGGGTTTTGCCCCTTCATTCACAAGAAACGTCATCACCACACGCTGTTCCATGCACGCACCAACACTGTTGTCTGCCATCTTGATTATTGGTCTCTGGACTGGCCCATGACATGTGTGTCGCCTATCAGTAAGGCCAGGTTCACGCCTGTGTGATTTTTTTATGCGTTTTGCAGGAACGCAGTGCATGCCATTTACCATGATTTTTTATGGATCACGTTCACATCTATGCGGTTTTTTGGGGGTGCGTCTTTTGAAAAGGGTCAGGCACTTCTTTTCCCACAGCAGTTTAGGTTTTTAGTCCAATAGACTTCAAAGAAAACACATACAAAAACGCAAGCATTGTGTTTTGCGTGTTTTTGATGTGTTTTTAACCTCCTCGGCGGTATGATTATTTCAGATTTTTGGTGCTGAAAGCGGTACATTCTACATGGAAATATGTAGTTTTTTATTGTAGGCCTGTAATTTTTAGGAATAACTCACTGAAATCTGTCCGAACAAGAGTCTATTATACATCCCGGGTATGATAAAATTTGAAACACGAAATCATAAATTATAATTTAATAAATAATCATAAAAAATAATAATATAATAATAATACATTTAATTCAATAATATAATCAAACCAAAAACACTGAAATTTGAAATACAGAGGCAAATTCGCACATCGCTGAGCAAAGTCGCAAAATCGTTTTCAGTGTCTGATGACGAATTTCTCCACGAATCATTATCACTCAATTCTGCAAGTGGTTCTAATTTACTATCGCTGTTCTCTAGCCGGTCTAAAACCGCTTTTGACCTAAAGGGACGCTTTTTGGACGCCATGGACTTTTCTAAGTTTCCAGGCAGAAAGAACAGTCAAAATGCAGGCAGGGCACAGGACAAAGCACTCGGGACAATATGTATGTGAAATGGGTTGAAACAGCAATGTTTTTTTTTATGTAATAATCATTTTTAAAAAAATTACATTTTTTAAAAATTTCAAATTTGCCGCCGGTTCCGGCTCCCGTACGTCCCGACGTCACAGGGACTGGAACACAGAAGCCAGATGCCGGCATCGGCCGGAGGAGATGGCCGGGGACGCTGCAGGGGACACATCGCGGGAGCGAAGGACAAGGTAAGCTCTGCAGGGACTCCCTATGCAGCGCCGCATGGTAAGCCCGAGTGTAGCTCGGGGATACCGCTCTTGGTACTGAAATTTTACCCCGAGCTACACTCGGGAATACCGCTAAGGAGGTTAATCTGCCCAGCAACAAGTTGGCCAAAATAAAACCGCAAAGCGCATTAAAACATGGCAAAAACGCATGTGCAAAAACCCAAAACGTACCACAAAAAGGGATCAAATGCAAACTGCATTGCATAGGTGTGAACCTAGACTGATAGGACACACTTGCCACTCACTACTGCGTGCAGTATCGCCACGCTAGCATCCATTTTTATACCTGAAAAATTATAGGTCCCGGTTTGACTTGAATGTCCCTCGTATTATCATTGTAGTGAGGCTACACCAGCACTGCAAAGGTTAACTGCTTATTTAGTCCAGGGAGGAGAACCTGCCTTACTTACCTGATCCTCAGCTTCCCCGGCAGGCAGGGCTCCCTCACAATCTGGTGATGGACTGTTCTTCAGCAACCTGACATACAGTGCAGGGCTATGGACCCCTGCTCTGGTCTTGATGACATCAGGACCAGACCAATGGAGTGTGAGGGTGCAGATGCTGCAGGTACTGCATTAAAATTAATTAAAGTGTATTTTTTACTGAAAAAAAAAATTGTGGTTGAAAAATTTGCTACGCAAATACCAAAATTGCAACAACCACCATTTTATTCTCCAGGGTCTCTGACAAAATTAATAACACAAGGTTTGTGGGTTTTGAGTAATTTTCTAGCAAAAAGAATGAGTTTTATGCAATGTCAGATGTTTTATGCTACTAATTCAGCTCACAGGAGGGCATAAGGACTCTCCAGAAAATTTCTAGCAAGATCAACAAGTATATTCCATACTTGCTGAAAATATCCTTAGCCTGAAAAATGTAAACTAATGCAGCCACCACATCTAAAGAATGGTAAGCTGGACTATATTAATATTTATTCTTGGGTTTAGTTATCCTTTACTACTACAGGTTGCTACATTCTGCACATTGTCATGGCTGAATGAGGGAAATAAACAGCTTACCATTGCAACTTTGTCTTTTTTCAAACTGCTTTTGTCATCTGGATCCATATCTGGAATTTCAATACACAAATAAGGCAAATGGGTATTCTGGAGGTAAGATGCAGTGAGAAACAAACCTGATTTACCTACAATATTATGAGGTGTAAATCCTAGGAGAAGAAGCAGTCTAGCCAGTTGTTATAAGAGGGTAGTAAGGTGTGTCTGGCCCAGAATACTGCCATATTATAAATCAATAAACAACGTTGTTTCGGGTGACGGAGAACAACAGTGAGTGTCAGGTGATGGAGGATGGTGGAGAGTGTCAGGTGATGGAGGATGGTGGAGAGTGTCAGGTGACGGAGGACGGCAGTGCGTGTCAGGTGACGGAGGACGGCAGTGCGTGTCAGGTGACGGAGGACGGCAGTGCGTGTCAGGTGACGGAGGACGGCAGTGCGTGTCAGGTGACGGAGGACGGCAGTGCGTGTCAGGTGACGGAGGACGGCAGTGCGTGTCAGGTGACGGAGGACGGCAGTGCGTGTCAGGTGACGGAGGACGGCAGTGCGTGTCAGGTGACGGAGGACGGCAGTGCGTGTCAGGTGACGGAGGACAGGACGGCAGTGCGTGTCAGGTGACGGAGGACGGCAGTGCGTGTCAGGTGACGGAGGACGGCAGTGCGTGTCAGGTGACGGAGGACGGCAGTGCGTGTCAGGTGACGGAGGACGGCAGTGTGTGTCAGGTGACGGAGGACGGCAGTGTGTGTCAGGTGACGGAGAACGGCAGTGTGTGTCAGGTGATGGAGGACGGCAGTGTGTGTCAGGTGACGGAGGACGGCAGTGTGTGTCCGGTGACGGAGGACGGCAGTGTGTGTCAGGTGATGGAGGACAGCGGTGTGTGTCAGGTAACAGAAAGAAGTGATGTGAGGGATAGAGGCTGTGTTACCACTAGAAGACAGAGCCCATATGCTGTATGTCAGATGCATACTAGGTGATTGAGAATGGTGGTGAGTGTCAGGTGATGGAGGATGGTGTTGAGTGTCAGGTGATTGGAAGACGGTGTTGAGTGTCAGATGATGGAGGATGGCGGTGAATGTCAGGTGATTGGAGGACGGTGGTGAGTGTCAGGTGATGGAGGATGGTGTTGAGTGTCAGGTGATTGGAAGACGGTGTTGAGTGTCAGATGATGGAGGATGGCGGTGAATGTCAGGTGATTGGAGGACGGTGGGGAGTGTCAGGTGATGGAGGACGGTGGGGAGTGTCAGGTGATGGAGGACGGTGGGGAGTGTCAGGTGATGGAGGACGGTGGGGAGTGTCAGGTGATGGAGGACGGTGGGGAGTGTCAGGTGGTGAGTGTCAGGTGATGGAGGACGGTGGTGTCAGGTGATGGAGGAGAGCGGTGTGCAGTGGTGTATTTAGACTTTGTGCTGCCCTAGGCAACACAAAAATTTTGCGCCCCCCATGAGAGAGCGAGAGAGTCAATAAGTGTGTGTGTATATATATATATGATTCTCTCTCTTCCCTCTCTCCTCCCCCCTCTCTCTCCCCCTACCTCTCTCTTTTCCCTCTCACTCTTCCATCTCTCTCTATTTCCTCCCTCTCTCATCCCTCTCTCTCTTCACTCTCTTCCTCCCCCCTCTCTTTCCCCTTTCTCTCTCTTCTCTCTCACTCCGCCCTCTCTCTCTTTCTCTCTTCTCCCCCTCTCTCACTCCCTCTCTCTTCTCTCTCTATTCCCTCACTCTCTATCTCTCTCCTCCCCCTTCCCTCTCTCTCTTTTCCTCCTCTCTCTCCCCCCCTTGTTTTTCTTCTCTGACTCCCCTCTATTTCTTCTCCCTCTCCCCCCCCCCTCTCTTCTCTCTCTCCCTCTCTCTCTTCCCCCCTTCTCTGTATTTCCTATCTTCTCTTTCACTCCCCTCTCTCTTCCCTCCCCCCTCCCTCTCTGTTCGTTTCTCAGATCATATGGGACTGCACACACCTCCTCCAAGGGCTGCTGATCTCCATGCAGCAGGAAGGGGAGGGGGAGGTGTGTGCAGTCCCATACGATCTGTCAGTGTAGGGAGGGAGGCAGGCAGATCCCAGAAAACACAGCACAGCTCACCTCCTCTGGGCTCTTCTCTCCCTGCTCCAGGTTGTCCTCTGGTCCTGGCAACTCAGCTGCTGGAGGGAGAGGTACAGGAGCATCACTCTGCAACTGCCCTCCCCCACATCGATCCTCCTGCTGTCTGGGCCACTGCAATTGTACCAAAGGTACCCCTCTGATGGTGGTCCTGCATGGCTCTGTCCACCACTTCTCAAAAGGTCCCTTCTCGGGGGAGGGGGGGGGCTTTGCCGCCCCCTAAAAATTGCAGCAGTAGGCAAACGCCTTGTTTAGATACGCCCCTGGCGGTGTGTGTCAGGTGATGGAGGAAAGCGGTGTGTGTCCGGTGACGGAGGAAAGCGGTGTGTGTCAGGTGATGGAGGAAAGCGGTGTGTGTCCGGTGACGGAGGAAAGCGGTGTGTGTCAGGTGACGGAGGAAAGCGGTGTGTGTCAGGTGACGGAGGAAAGCGGTGTGTGTCAGGTGACGGAGGAAAGCGGTGTGTGTCAGGTGACGGAGGAAAGCGGTGTGTGTCAGGTGACGGAGGAAAGCGGTGTGTGTCAGGTGACGGAGGAAAGCGGTGTGTGTCAGGTGACGGAGGAAAGCGGTGTGTGTCAGGTGACGGAGGAAAGCGGTGTGTGTCCGGTGACGGAGGAAAGCGGTGTGTGTCCGGTGACGGAGGAAAGCGGTGTGTGTCCGGTGACGGAGGAAAGCGGTGTGTGTCCGGTGACGGAGGAAAGCGGTGTGTGTCCGGTGACGGAGGAAAGCGGTGTGTGTCCGGTGACGGAGGAAAGCGGTGTGTGTCAGGTGACAGAGGAAAGCGGTGTGTGTCAGGTGACAGAGGAAAGCGGTGTGTGTCAGGTGACAGAGGAAAGCGGTGTGTGTCCGGTGACGGAGGAAAGCGGTGTGTGTCAGGTGACGGAGGAAAGCAGTGTGTGTCAGGTGACGGAGGAAAGCGGTGTGTGTCCGGTGATGGAGGAAAGCGGTGTGTGTCCGGTGACGGAGGAAAGCGGTGTGTGTCAGGTGACGGAGGAAAGCAGTGTGTATCAGGTGACGGAGGAAAGCGGTGTGTGTCCGGTGACGGAGGAAAGCGGTGTGTGTCAGGTGACGGAGGAAAGCAGTGTGTGTCAGGTGACAGAGGAAAGCGGTGTGTGTCCGGTGACGGAGGAAAGCGGTGTGTGTCCGGTGACGGAGGAAAGCGGTGTGTGTCCGGTGACGGAGGAAAGCGGTGTGTATCAAGTGACGGAGGAAAGCGGTGTGTGTCAGGTGACAGAGGAAAGTGGTGTGTCAGGTGACCATGTAATGTACAATAACAGAGCCTACCCCAGAAGGAAATGCTGGTAGTGTCAGTTGCGGTACCTACCATTAAGGTCATCCTTGCACAGGATGATGTATTGACACACTTGAACATGATTGTTGGCAAACTTCCTCATGAGATGGACTGCTGTCTCTATTGGGATTTGGCCATAGAACTTCTCTCTCAGTCGCCGGACGCTCTTCTCCAACTGTAGGAACAAACAGAATGAACATGAACAGGTAAGGACTACCCTACTGGTGATTATACAGGAATCTAGAGCAGGGGTCTTCAAACATCTGTTGAAGTACTACAAGTCCCATCATGCCTCTGCCTCTGGGAGTCTTGCCTGTGGCTGTCAGAGTCTTGCAAGGCCTCATGGGACTTGCAGTTCCTCAACACCTGGAGCGCCATAGTTTGCAGACCCCTGATCTAGAGAAAGAAAACTTCAAACTGACCCCTTCGTCTTGTTGCATCCCTGAAGAAGAGCACCAGTAGGAACCATTATATTCTACCATATAGTTAGTTCTCACTGAATGCATGAACAAAGCTGGTTCTTTCATGTTTCAGGCACTTACTGTGTATCCCTCATAAGAAGATTCCCCAAATACTCCTACACCACATTCTCCATCAGAGTTGACATACCTGAACCTTGCCGAGGAAACCGATTCATTCTTTATGAATTAACAGAAGAAATAACAGCCATTAAAGTCTGTGTGTTAAATTATTTTGAGGGGACAGCAAATGTACACTGTTATACAAGATGTACACTCACTACGTCACATTGTAGCAAAGTGTCATTTCCATAGTTCCATAGTTTGTCTGGCTGAAAAAAGACAAAAATTCATCCAGTTCAACCATAGGAAAATAAAAAGTTATAATCCTATACCCACAGTTGATCCAGAGGAAGGAAAAAAAAACCCAGCAAAGCATGATCCAATGTGCTCCTGCAGGGGAAAAAATTCCTTCCTGATCCCCCGAGAGGCAATCAGATATTCCCTGGATCAACTTTACCTATAAATGTTATATCCAGTTATATTCTGCGTATCTAGGAATGAATCCAGGACTTTTTTAAAGCAATTCACTGAGCTGGCCAGAACCAACTCTTGAGGGAGTCTATTCCACATTTTCACAGCTCTCACTGTAAAGAAACCTTTCCGTGTTTGGAGATTAAATTTATTTTCCTCCAGATGTAAAGAGCGCCCCCTTGTCCTCTGTGATGACCTCAAGGTGAATAGCTCTGCACCGAGTTCACTATATGAACCACTGATGTATTTATACATGGAGATTATATCCCCCCTTATGTATTATACATGGAGATCATATCCCCCCTTATGTATTATACATGGTGATCATATCCCCCCTTATGTATTATACATGGAGATCATATCCCCCCTTATGTATTATACATGGAGATCATATCCCCCCTTATGTATTATACATGGAGATCATATCCCCCCTTATGTATTATACATGGAGATCATATCCCCCCTTATGTATTATACATGGTGATCATATCCCCCCTTATGTATTATACATGGAGATCATATCCCCCCCCCTTATGTATTATACATGGAGATCATATCCCCCCTTATGTATTATACATGGTGATCATATCCCCCCTTATGTATTATACATGGTGATCATATCCCCCCTTATGTATTATACATGGTGATCATATCCCCCCTTATGTATTATACATGGAGATCATATCCCCCCTTATGTATTATACATGGAGATCATATCCCCCCCTTATGTATTATACATGTTGATCACATCCCCCCTTATGTATTATACATGGTGATCATATCCCCCCTTATGTATTATACATGGTGATCATATCCCCCTTATGTATTATACATGGAGATCGTATCCCCTCTTATGTATTATACATGGTGATCATATCCCCCCTTATGTATTATACATGGAGATCATATCCCCCCTTATGTATTATACATGGAGATCATATCCCCCCCCTTATGTATTATACATGTTGATCACATCCCCCCTTATGTATTATACATGGAGATCATATCCCCCCTTATGTATTATACATGGAGATCATATCCCCCTTATGTATTATACATGGTGATCATATCCCCCCTTATGTATTATACATGGAGATCATATCCCCCTTATGTATTATACATGGTGATCATATCCCCCCTTATGTATTATACATGGAGATCATATCCCCCCTTATGTATTATACATAGAGATCATATCTCCCCCCCCTTATGTATTATACATGTTGATCACATCCCCCCTTATGTATTATACATGGTGATCATATCCCCCTTATGTATTATACATGGTGATCATATCCCCCCTTATGTATTATACATGGAGATCATATCCCCCCCTTATGTATTATACATGGTGATCATATCCCCCCTTATGTATTATACATGGAGATCATATCCCCCCCTTATGTATTATACATGGTGATCATATCCCCCCTTATGTATTATACATGGTGATCATATCCCCTCTTATGTATTATACATGGAGATCATATCCCCTCTTATGTATTATACATGGTGATCGTATCCCCCCTTATGTATTATACATGGAGATCGTATCCCCCCTTATGTATTATACATGGAGATCATATCCCCTCTTATGTATTATACATGGAGATCATATCCCCCCTTATGTATTATACATGGTGATCGTATCCCCCCTTATGTATTATACATGGAGATCGTATCCCCCCTTATGTATTATACATGGAGATCATATCCCCTCTTATGTATTATACATGGAGATCATATCCCCCCTTATGTATTATACATGTTGATCACATCCCCCCTTATGTATTATACATGGTGATCATATCCCCCTTATGTATTATACATGGTGATCATATCCCCCCTTATGTATTATACATGGAGATCATAACTCCCTTATGTATTATACATGGAGATCATATCCCCCCTTATGTATTATACATGGAGATCATATCCCCCCTTATGTATTATACATGGTGATCATATCCCCCCTTATGTATTATACATGGAGATCATATCCCCCTTATGTATTATACATGGTGATCATATCCCCCCTTATGTATTATACATGGAGATCATATCCCCCCTTATGTATTATACATGGAGATCATATCCCCTCTTATGTATTATACATTATTATTATTATACAGTATTTATAAAGCGCCAATAGTTCGCTCAGCGCTGTACATTACAAATGGAGACAGAACATGTGACAGAACAATACCAATACAATGCAAAACATGAGGGGATCGAGGGCCCTGCTCTTTTGAGCTTACAATCTAGGAGATCATATCCCCCTTATGTATTATACATGGAGATCATATCCCCCCCCCTTATGTATTATACATGGAGATCATATCCCCCCTTATGTATTATACATGGTGATCATATCCCCCCTTATGTATTATACATGGTGATCATATCCCCCCTTATGTATTATACATGGTGATCATATCCCCCCTTATGTATTATACATGGAGATCATATCCCCCCTTATGTATTATACATGGAGATCATATCCCCCTTATGTATTATACATGGAGATCATATCCCCCTTATGTATTATACATGGAGATCATATCCCCCCTTATGTATTATACATGGAGATCATATCCCCCCCCTATGTATTATACATGGAGATCATATCCCCCCTTATGTATTATACATGTTGATCACATCCCCCCTTATGTATTATACATGGTGATCATATCCCCCTTATGTATTATACATGGTGATCACATCCCCCCTTATGTATTATACATGGAGATCATATCCCCCTTATGTATTATACATGTTGATCACATCCCCCTTATGTATTATACATGGTGATCATATCCCCCCTTATGTATTATACATGGAGATCATATCCCCCTTATGTATTATACATGGAGATCATATCCCCCCTTATGTATTATACATGGAGATCATATCCCCCCCCCTATGTATTATACATGGAGATCATATCCCCCCCTTATGTATTATACATGTTGATCACATCCCCCCTTATGTATTATACATGGTGATCATATCCCCCCTTATGTATTATACATGGTGATCATATCCCCCCTTATGTATTATACATGGAGATCATATCCCCCCTTATGTATTATACATGGTGATCATATCCCCCCTTATGTATTATACATGGTGATCATATCCCCTCTTATGTATTATACATTATTATTATTATACAGTATTTATAAAGCGCCAATAGTTCGCTCAGCGCTGTACATTACAAAGGGAGACAGAACATGTGACAGAACAATACCAATACAATGCAAAACATGAGGGGATCGAGGGCCCTGCTCTTTCGAGCTTACAATCTAGGAGATCATATCCCCCTTATGTATTATACATGGAGATCATATCCCCCCTTATGTATTATACATGGAGATCTTATCCCCCTTATGTATTATACATGGAGATCATATCTCCCCCCCCCCTTATGTATTATACATGGAGATCATATCCCCCCTTATGTATTATACATGGTGATCATATCCCCCCTTATGTATTATACATGGTGATCATATCCCCCCTTATGTATTATACATGGAGATCATATCCCCCCTTATGTATTATACATGGAGATCATATCCCCCCTTATGTATTATACATGGAGATCATATCTCCCCCCCCCTTATGTATTATACATGGAGATCATATCCCCCCTTATGTATTATACATGGTGATCATATCCCCCCTTATGTATTATACATGGTGATCATATCCCCCTTATGTATTATACATGGACATCATATCCCCTCTTATGTATTATACATGGAGATCATATCCCCCTTATGTATTATACATGGACATCATATCCCCCTTATGTATTATACATGGTGATCATATCCCCCCTTATGTATTATACATGGAGATCATATCCCCCTTATGTATTATACATGGAGATCATATCCCCCCTTATGTATTATACATGGAGATCATATCCCCTCTTATGTATTATACATGGAGATCATATCCCCCCTTATGTATTATACATGGAGATCATATCCCCCCTTATGTATTATACATGGAGATCATATCCCCTCTTATGTATTATACATGGAGATCATATCCCCTCTTATGTAATATACATGGAGATCATAACTCCCTTATGTATTATACATGTTGATCATATCCCCCTTATGTATTATACATGGTGATCATATCCCCCCTTATGTATTATACATGGAGATCATAATTCCCTTATGTATTATACATGTTGATCATATCCGCCCTTATGTATTATACATGGAGATCATATCCCCCCTTATGCATTATACATGGAGATCATATCCCCCTTATGTATTATACATGGAGATCATATCCCCCCTTATGTAAATATACATGTGATCATATCCCCCCTTATGTATTATACATGGAGATCATATCCCCCCTTATGTATTATACATGGAGATCATATCCCCCCTTATGTATTATACATGGTGATCATATCCCCCCTTATGTATTATACATGGTGATCATATCCCCCCTTATGTATTATACATGGAGATCATATCCCCCCTTATGTATTATACATGGAGATCATATCCCCCCTTATGTATTATACATGGAGATCATATCTCCCCCCCCCTTATGTATTATACATGGAGATCATATCCCCCCTTATGTATTATACATGGTGATCATATCCCCCCTTATGTATTATACATGGTGATCATATCCCCCCTTATGTATTATACATGGACATCATATCCCCTCTTATGTATTATACATGGAGATCATATCCCCCTTATGTATTATACATGGACATCATATCCCCCTTATGTATTATACATGGTGATCATATCCCCCCTTATGTATTATACATGGAGATCATATCCCCCTTATGTATTATACATGGAGATCATATCCCCCCTTATGTATTATACATGGAGATCATATCCCCTCTTATGTATTATACATGGAGATCATATCCCCCCTTATGTATTATACATGGAGATCATATCCCCCCTTATGTATTATACATGGAGATCATATCCCCTCTTATGTATTATACATGGAGATCATATCCCCTCTTATGTATTATACATGGAGATCATATCCCCTCTTATGTAATATACATGGAGATCATAACTCCCTTATGTATTATACATGGTGATCATATCCCCCCTTATGTATTATACATGGAGATCATATCCCCTCTTATGTATTATACATGGAGATCATATCCCCCCTTATGTATTATACATGGAGATCATATCCCCCCTTATGTATTATACATGGAGATCATATCCCCTCTTATGTATTATACATGGAGATCATATCCCCTCTTATGTATTATACATGGAGATCATATCCCCTCTTATGTAATATACATGGAGATCATAACTCCCTTATGTATTATACAGTTGTGACCAAAATTATTCAACCCCCAATGCTGTAAAGGGGTTTAGGGACTATAGTGTACATTTGGAATTGTATTCAGAATCAAATCCTACAAGGACGTTGTAACTACCCAAATGCAACTAAAATGACATCAATTGTTTATGTAATACAGTAGTAAATGGTTCTTATGTGGTTTCTTCATTGCCACAATTATTCAACCCCTTAAAGACTACCACTCTGAAGAACAGAGGTTCATACAGGTGCTTTCCATCAGGTATTGAAAACACCTGTGGATGTCACCGAGCAGCAATCAAGCATAATAAGCACCAATTAGGCAGCTTTAAAATGACTGTGATACTCAGCTCCTTCTAGACATTTACTGGTGTGGTTACAAACATGGTGAAGGCAAGAGAATGGTCCAGGAAGACAAGAGAAGAGGTGATTTCTCTTCACAGGAAGGGCAATGGCTATAAGAAGATTGCAAAGATGTTAAACATACCAAGAGACACCTTAGGAAGCATCATTCGCAAATTCAAGGCAAAGGGCACTGTTGAAACGCTACCTGGTCGTGGCAGAAAGAAGATGCTGACTTCGACTGCTGTGCGCTACCTGAAGCGTAGAGTGGAGAGAAGTCCCCGTGTGACTGCTGAGGAACTGAGAAAAGATTTGTCAGATGTGGGTACAGAAGTTTCAGCCCAGACAATAAGACGCACACTGCGTAATGAAGGCCTCCGTGCCAGAACTCCCAGGCGTACCCCCTTGCTGTCTCCAAAGAATAAGAAGAGTCGACTGCAGTATGCCAAAAGCCATGTGGACAAACCACAAAAGTTGTGGGATAGTGTTCTGTGGACTGATGAAACAAAATTAGAACTGTTTGGGCCCATGGATCAACGCTATGTTTGGAGGAGGAAGAACAAGGCCTATGATGAAAAGAACACCTTGCCTACTGTGAAGCATGGTGGAGGGTCAATCATGCTTTGGGGCTGTTTTGCTTCTGCAGGTACAGGGAAGCTTCAGCGTGTGCAAGGTACCATGAATTCTCTTCAGTACCAGGAGATATTGGATGGAAACGTGATGCAGTCCGTCACACACCTGAGGCTTGGGAGACGTTGGACCTTTCAACAGGACAATGATCCCAAGCATACCTCCAAGTCCACTAGAGCATGGTTGCAGAGGAAAGGCTGGAACATTTTGGAGTGGCCATCGCAGTCACCAGACTTAAATCCGATTGAGAACCTCTGGTGGGACTTAAAGAAAGCAGTTGCAGTGCGCAAGCCTAAGAATGTGACTGAACTGGAGGCCTTTGCCCATGAAGAATGGGCGAAGATACCCGTAGATCGCTGCAAGACACTTGTGTCAAGCTATGCTTCACGTTTAAAAGCTGTTATAACTGTAAAAGGATGCTGTACTAAGTACTAAGATTGAATGTCACTTGGGGGTTGAATAAAACTGATAATGCTGTGAGCACAGAAAAGACATTTGTGGTTATTTCATTATAACTGTTATGTTATATTTGTCTGACCTACAAGTGCCTCTTTAATGTAAATGTAAGCAAGATGACTGAATGATCAAAAGCAATGTCAAACTGGCCAAAACACTCAATTTCAGTGGGGGTTGAATAATTTTGGTCACAACTGTACATGGAGATCATATCCCCCCTTATGTATTATACATGGAGATCATAATTCCCTTATGTATTATACATGTTGATCATATCCGCCCTTATGTATTATACATGGTGATCATATCCCCCCTTATGTATTATACATGGTGATCATATCCCCCCTTATGTATTATACATGGAGATCATATCCCCTCTTATGTATTATACATGGTGATCATATCCCCCCTTATGTATTATACATGGAGATCATATCCCCCCTTATGTATTATACATGGAGATCATATCCCCCCTTATGTATTATACATGGTGATCATATCCCCCTTATGTATTATACATGGAGATCATATCCCCCCTTATGTAAATATACATGTGATCATATCCCCCCTTATGTATTATACATGGAGATCATATCCCCCCTTATGTATTATACATGGTGATCATATCCCCCTTATGTATTCTACATGGTGATCATATCCCCCCTTATGTATTATACATGGAGATCATATCCCCCCCTTATGTATTATACATGGAGATCATATCCCCCCTTATGTATTATACATGTTGATCATATCCCCCCTTATGTATTATACATGGAGATCATATCCCCCTTATGTATTATACATGGAGATCATATCCCCCCTCATGTATTATACATGGTGATCATATCCCCCCTTATGTATTATACATGGTGATCATATCCCCCCTTATGTATTATACATGGAGATCATATCCCCCCTTATGTATTATACATGGAGATCATATGCCCCCCCTTAATCTCCTCTTCTCAAGAGAGAATACATTCAGTTCCTCTAATCGTTCCTCATAGCTGATCTCCTCCATGCCTCGTATCAGTTTGGTTGCCCTTCTCTGTACTTTCTCCAGTCCCCCAATGTTCTTTTTGTGAATTGGTGCCCAAAACTGAACTGCATGTCTTCAGTGTTGTCACATGAAAAGATAGAATCAAATATTTGCAAAAATGTGAGGGGTGTACTCCCTTCTGTGAGATACTGTATAAAACATGTGATTGTTGGTTTCAATCTGTAGTAACTTGCACCTCGATGGGATGGCTCTGTTACATCGGGACGTAGTCACTAGCCGTGCCGCCCCTGCAGTAATTGGCTATATACTCTGTACAGGTCTTTATTTCCATGCCGTGCTTGGTATCTTCTTCATTGTCATCATGTTGATTTTCTTTAGTTTTGTTTAATGGTTTTCTACTATTCATGTATAATCTTTATACAACACAATCATTTGTACTTTATTTTTCATTCAATAAAGATTTTGCCTTTCTTGGTAAAAAGGACACAGATATGATGACATTCCAGACATCCAGTGCGCCGCGACAAAGATACTGCGCAACGTTACGGAAAATGAGTTCTGAGAATGTTTCCAGCAGTGCCCCAGTCCTGTAGAAAAGGGGACTACTTTGAAGGTGACAACAGATGCTAGTGTATAGGGAAGCAAGCCGTTTTTCTTTATAGTCCATTCTGGGAATTATTATTATACAGGATTTATATAGCGCCAACAGTTTGCTCAGTACTTTACAATATAACGGGAGACAATACAGCAATAATACAGTTCAATACAAGAGGGATAGGAGGGCCTGATCCTGGGAGCTTACAATCTAAGGCCCCATGTACACAGGACACTTCTGAACAATGGAAACTGGAAAACGTAGGTTAAAAAACATCTGTTTAGCCGCGTTTGCATAACGTGTTTATGCGCGTTTGCGTTTAGAAGCGTTTTTTAAAGCTAAGCACCAGAGAACCTCCCAAATGCCCAGAATGCACTAAAAAGTGGTAAATTATTAACTATTTCAGAGAAATACAGAGAGTAGAAGCAGAGACAGCAGTATGTGTTGAGATTAGCTTAGGTGTGAGTTGCTCATTAACATTTCTTTTGTTTCCAAGGGTGGTAAAGGTGTCTGGTGGAGGGAGTCATTAAGGTCACCTGGCAGGGGGTCTTCATGAGGAATTTGAGGTGTGAATGGTCATTAACATATCTTTTGTTTCCAAGGGTGGGAGAGGTCTGAGGTGTGAATTGGTGGGAGAGGTCTGAGGTGTGAATTGGTGATTACAATGTGTGACAAGCTTGGTAGGAACATCCTGTGTTCAGTGTTTTGTCCATCTGAGTGCCTTGAAAATGCTTTGCATGCATTTTTCATGATGAAAAAAGGCTCTGGACAGCATCGGGAACTGGAAGAGTTAAAAAAATTTTCAGACGCAAATGCTCATAAACGCAATTTGCCGCGTTTACAAGCGTTTTAAACGCTGATAAAATCAACGTCTGAATGCAAGTTTTCTGCGTTCAAAAAACGACTGTAAACTCAAATGCCTGTAAACGACTGTAAACATCGATGTGTAAATGGGCACATAGGAAAACATTAGGGAGAGTTCAGGGGCTGCTGAAAAAAAATGCTGAACAGATCCTAAACGTGAGTTTATCAGCTGCAGTGTACATGAGCCCTAAGAGGGAATTCAATTTTTATACCACGTATGTGTGGCGTGTGGGTGTTAATGATTACCTGCTGCACATATG